>NC_056565.1:1100857-1167373 GCF_013358625.1 Macadamia integrifolia | reverse complement strand
GAAATGATGAAGGGAAAGAACTAGTATACCAAGCAGATAAAGTAAAACGGGCTAGAAAAGTCCTCATCTTCGCTCTTCAAGCGGTAAAGTTGTTGGAAAGTGGATGTCAGGGTTACTTAGCATCGGTACTTGATGTTGATGCAAAGGTTACACCTCCAGAAGAGGTAGAGGTGATTAAAGAATTCCCCAACATCTTTCCAGATGATCTGATGCAGCTACCACCTGATAGAGAGTTGGAATTTACCATAGACTTGATTCTTGGAGCAGCTCCAGTGTCTAAAACCCCATACAGGATGGCACCAGCCGAATTGAGGGAGTTATAAATGCAGTTGCAAGAATTATTGGAGAAGGGGTTTATTCGCCCAAGTGTTTCACCTTGGGGTGCCCCAGTATTGTTTGTCAAGAAGAAAGATGGTAGCTTACGTATATGCATCAATTATCGGGAATTGAATAAGCTAACCATTAAGAACTGGTATCCATTGCCACGTATTGATGATCTGTTTGACTAACTACAAGGTGCTAAGGTATTTTCAAAGATAGACCTTAGATCAGGCTATTATCAGCTCAAGATAAAGAGCGATGACATACCCAAGACAACTTTCAAGACTCGGTATGGTTACTATGAGTTCCTAGTGTTATCTTTTGGGTTAACCAATGCACCGGCACCATTCATGGATTTAATGAATTGAGTATTTCACGATGTCCTTGATAAATGGGTAATTATTTTTATTGATGACATCTTGATCTACTCTAAGATAGAAGAGGAGCACACTCAACACCTGAGGATGGTATTACAGAAGCTGAGAGAACAACAATTGTTTGCCAAATACAGTAAGTGTGAATTTTGGCTTAAGCAAGTTGGATTCCTAGGACACGTCGTGTCTAAGGATGGAATCGAGGTGGATCCTGATAAAGTGAAAGCAGTAGTAGAGTGGGAAAACCCCAAGAACGTTACAAAAATTAGAAGTTTCTTGGGTTTAGCTGGGTACTACCGGTGCTTCATTGAGAATTTTGCTCGGATCTTAGCATCAATGACTAAATTAACCAAAAAGGGGGTAAAATTTGAATGGACAGAGAAATGTGAGAAGAATTTTCAAGAATTGAAGAAATGGTTGGTGTCAGCCCCTATGTTGACCATCACTGAAGGTACAGGTGGAATGACAGTCTACACTGATGCTTTTAAGGTCAGATCGGGTTGTGTTTTTATGCAACGCAGTAAGGTGATAGCATATGCATCCTGACAACTAAAGGAATATGAGAAGAACTACCCCACTCATGACTTGGAACTAGCTGCAGTCATTTTTGTCCTAAAGATTTGGCAACATTATTTGTATGGAAAAAAGTACGAGATATACAGTGATCATAAAAACCTTAAGTACTTTTTCACCCAAAGAGATTTGAATATGAGGTAGTGAAATGGATCGAGCTCATGAAGGATTATGACTATGACATTCAATATTATCTTGGCAAGGCTAATGTAGTGGTAGATGCGTTGAGTCGGAAGGCATAGACTGTGTCACTCTCACACTTAGCAATCAGCCCGCAACTCGTACAAGAGGCGATGCTAATGGATGAATCTCTCTTATATGAAGGAGCACCCTTAGAGCTTGAACATCAACTAGAACACATTAAATGGTTAACTGTATCCTTGGCAGCCCTACAGGTGCATCCGTCTATTAGGAAAGAGGTGATAATGAAACAACCTTTAGATCCTGAGTTGCAACGGATCAGAGTTAAGATTCAAGAGCAAACAATGAATAACCCTGATTTCGTTTTAGCCAGTGACGGGGCATTATTGTTTCGAGGTAGGTTGTGTGTGCTCGATGATTTGGAGATACAAGACAAGATAGTGCAAGAAGCACATAGCTCTGAGTACTCACTCCACCCAGGAAGTACAAAGATATATAAGGACCTCAAGCAAAACTACTGGTGGCTAAACATGAAAATCACAATAGCCCTATATGTGGCGACTTACCTTACATGCCAAAAAGTAAAAGCTGAGAGGCATCAACCTTATGGTACTCTTCAGCCACTCCCAATACCAGACTGGAAGTGGGATAGGATTATGATGGACTGTCATCGAACTACCATGCACACCTAAGGGGATGGATGCGATTTGGGTGATAGTTGATCGACTTACTAAGACTGCTCATTTCATTCCCATCAAGACCAAATTCTCTATAGCCAAGTTAGCACAACTTTATATGGATAACATAGTGCGCTTGCATGGAGTGCCAGTGAGCATTGTGTCAGATAGAGACCCAAGGTTCACTTTCAGATTTTGAAAAAGTTTTCAGCATGCTTTGGGATCACAAGTGAACTTGAATATTGATTTCCACCCACAAACTGATGGTCAGTCAGAGCGAACCATACAGATATTAGAAGACATGCTCAGGGCATGTGCAATGAAAATGAGTGGTAGTTGGGAAGAATATATACCCCTTATGGAGTTTGCCTATAACAACAGTTATCAAGCTACAATTGGAATGGCTCCATATGAGGCATTATATGGTAGGAAGTGTAGAACTCCTCTGTATTGGAATGAGGTAGGTGAACGCCGAATGTCAGGATCCGAAATAATACAAATGACATGTGACAAGGTCGATGTTATTCAAGAAAGGATTAAGGCAGCTCGGTCACGTCAAAAGAGCAATGCAGACACCCATAGGAAAGAAATTGAGTTTCAAGCAGGAGAAAAGGTGTTTCTCAAGATTTCTCCTACTAAAGGGTTGCATAAGTTCCATAGAAAGGGTAAGTTGAGCCCGAGATAAATTGGCCCATTTGAGATTTTGACTCGGGTTGGCTCAGTAGCCTACATACTTGCTCTTTCACCTTCGCTCAGAAATGTTCATAATGTATTCTATGTATCCATGCTGAAGTGATACGTTCATGATCTATGGCATGTGTACCCGTGGAACTAGAACATCTAGAAACTGATATGACCTATAAAGAACAGTCAGTCGAAATCTTGGACCGAAAAGTGAAAACCCTTCGCAACCGCTCCATTTCCTTCATAAAGGTGCGATTGACTAACCATTCACTTAAAAAAGCATCCTGGGAGAAAGAAGATGAAATCCAAGCCAAGTACACTCACCTTTTCGAACAACCAGGTACGCTAATTTTGAGAATAAAATTTTCAAAAGGGGGTAAATGTGATACCCTACTTTTAAAACTTGGTTTACTTACACAGTTAACCTGGTTTAACCATGCAGGACCCAAACCAGAGAGGGTTAAGGTGGGTTCCCTATGGACTATGATGGCAAGGGTGACTTTGAACACAGGTTGGCCAGACAAGTCCGAGTCAATGCCAAAGGAGATGGGTGTACCCAAGCCGTGTACATGCACGTATCATAAGACCATGTACGGGTAATGCTAGTATGTAGCCGTATCCTAAAGTGTATACGTATTATATATCTTGTGCCGAGAGTTAGATACATGTTGAGAGTCGAATTCCATCGAAATCTCAATTGTTTGGCCAAGTTTTGACCAACAGGTGGGTGGTCACAGCAGTGTAACCCACCCATGTGGTTACTAAATATTGTCTATTATAAATAGTACATATTGTTTTTCTTTTTCTCATTTAATGCCTTAAAGAGTGGGTGAGAAAAGTAAAGAAGAGAGAGAAAAGAAAGGAAGAAAAGAGAACGAAGAATAATAAAGGAAAAGAAAAAGAGGAAGAAATGATTTTAAGAGACGCTGAGGTTTGATCTTCTCATTCTGGCATCGAAAAAGTGATCCCCAACACAAGACTTAGGATTTGAGATGAGTGAAACCTATACTTCTTAAACTTTTACAAAACCCAAGTGAAACCTTTGATTCAGGTAGAGTTCCATGAGATCTTGTTAATCCCACTTGAGATGATGAATCTAAGGTTTAATAGATGGTCTATGTGTTGATTTTGAAGGTTTAAAGAAGTGTTTGCAAGATTTGAGAAGCATTGGTGATTTCTTGAGTTAAGAGGTGATTTTGGGGTTTTGAAAGAGTTCTTGAGTAAAAAAGGTAAGATTGCTTTTCAATCCTTAAATCTAACTTAGATCTAGGTCAGAATCATATTATGAGACCTTAGATGTGTGGAAAATGTGATTGGAACAACCCCATTTGATTTTTCCAAGGTTGAGGAGTGTTTTAAGAGAGAAAACAAATTTTTGCACCAATAAGTGGGCGAAGACCCGCGGGTTCGGTGAACCCGCCCACCTGTTGGGGCAGAACCTTAATTCCAACAGGTGAGCAAGGACCGATGGGCTATCCGGCCTACCTATTGAACCGATGGGTGAAGACCGGTGGGCTATCCGGCCCGCCTGTTGAACCAATGGGTGAAGCCCGGTGGGCTATCAGGCCCGTCTGTTGAACCGGTGGCGAAGACCGGTGGGCTGTCTGGCCCACCTGTTGGCCCACCAGTTAGATTTTTGCGCCCGAATGAGCCCAAAACGGGCTGGCAACCTTCTTTTATGATTTTAAACATGATTTCAACATTTAACCTCGTTAGTTTTGATCCCATGGTGGTGAAATGCTAACCTCATTCGCTTATGATAGGTTCCACTAGAAACTTACATTTCTCACGTAGGATCTCACCTGTACCGAACGTGAGCTTTTGTACCCAACAAGTAAGTGGGGAGAGGACATTTGAATTTATTTTAAGGCGTGTTTTTACATCATTAAATTGTATCTAGACTATCCATATTATCATGCAAATTATGTGTAGATTAGTCATCCTCGTATGCCATTCGTATGCATTGCTTGTGCATTCTAAGCAAATGATTTATGATATGTGTTATGCTTTATATTCTCAATGCTAAATGATTGATGTGCTTATGTGATGGATGGCCGGATTACTATTCGTGATGCATTATTAGACTAGACGCCGTAGTTGGTTTGAAAAAGAGTGCATTGGTAGCCCGTGATATGGGACGTGGTGGTACTATACAATCGTACTTTCTCATATAGGAGCATGCGATTTAGGATTATCATTCCCTGTGCTACGACCCTTCCCAACAAGGGTTGAGGTGTTGGGTTATCACTTGGGGGGAAGCAGTGGTAGCGGTTGTCAGGTCACTGTGGTGGTTAGACATACGCCCAGCTGGTCATTAGAACAGTCGGCAACCTTAGTGGTATATTCAAGAGGGCCAATCGTACTGCTTTTAAATTACCGGGGTCAGCATCTTTATATTTCTGTCATTTACTTTTATGTTGAGAGCCGGTGGTCGGCATGCTTTACTTTTCTGAGTACTCACAGTGGGTCTTCTCCGATAACCCTATGGACATATCGCGAGATGAAGTTCGCGACTCGTACCCGGGGCATACGCGCACTGTGGTTGTGAGTAGCACATATGAATTACATTACATATAGTGCATATGGATGTGAATGTTTGTGTGGTCTTTCTTTTCATTTACTGAGCTAGTGAGCTCATCCCACGTGCACACCTCTTTTAGATGATTTTGCAGGTCACCCACCTGAAGATCAGGAGTCAGGCCCCACCGTCGAGTTTCCTATTGAGGATTTGTGGGTCTCTGAGGAGTATGAGCACAGTACTGATTGCATGTGCGAGGTCTGTGTTGCGGGACCGCAGTAATGACACCGTACAGGATTTCACTTTTTGATTTTTGATGACCTCCCCTTTTGTGTACTTGATATGTAAATTGTTATTCTTTTTTTATAAATATCATACCTGCGGGCCATGGTTTTAAGTATCTCCGATACCGATACGATACCCTCCGATACGTATCTTAAATTTAACCGACCGATACGATACATACAGATACGATACATGAAAATTTTAAAATCCTTTCGTATCGATATATATCCTATAATACATACCGATATGCATCAATACACCACCAATACACATCGATACGATACGATATACCTCGATACGATTCTATGAAAAATATAAAATTGAGGTAAAATGTACGTTTCGGTATGTATCGATCAGTACGTATCGGTATATATCGGCACGTATCGGTGAGTATCGATATATATATATATATATATCGGTACGTATCGATGAGTATCGATACGTATCGGCGCTACGGTCATATAATGGCCAAGAGGGATAATTTTTCAGAAAAACACGATTTTTTGAAGGGTTTTTGTTCCAAAGTTTCTGTCAGCCATATTTTTCTCTAACTAAAGTGGAAATCAAGGTTGGGAACAAGGATTTTACATTTATAGGACAACTACAGACCTTGAATTCTTAGTACGATACCCTCAATTTAGTGTTTATTCATAATACATATTATCAATAGTTTTTTTTAACAAATTCTTTATGCAAAAGTGTTTAAAAAAATGTTTCCTATCCATTTATGCGTGTATCTTTAGCGTATCTTAGTGTATCTCCGATACGATACGATACCCTTCGATACGTATCTTAATTTTGGCTGACCGATACGGTGACCGATACCGATACTTTAATCCTTGCTGCGGGCCCACATGTACTTAGCTATATACTGCAATTTAGGTATCAAGTATATTAGGGATATTTACTGGTAATTTAAGTCTTCCACTGAACTTTTGATCACTTATCTTAGATGTGGGTATGCTGTGGTGGAAGATACTGTATCAGATGATCCTGACAGGTTTTAGGTTAACTAGAGTTAACTCGATCACTAGTCCGATTCTGTGTGAACGGGATGTGACATTATCTCCAATTTTTGACAACAAAGTAGAGTTGTCTTTGCTTTTTTAATATTGATCGATATGTCAGGATTTCTTTTTGTGTTTGCTGTTACATTAATAATTCATTTTCAATATACCAAATAATAAGCTATGTAATACCTTCCCCCCTCCCTTTTGTCCTTTTATGTCCCCATGCAGAAGACTATAAGACTAGTTTAATGGGATTGGTTGTGTGGTTAGCCCCTCCTCATGCTTGCACCATTCCTCGAAGCATCTTTGGTTGCATTGATGTCGTATGGAGTCCCTTTTTTTGTTTTAATTTTTAAAGATCTTATAGGTTCTATCATTTAAACCATACTCTAATAATGATTCTAATTCTCTTATTTGAAGATGAGTTAGGACTTCTTTTCACATGAAAAATCACATCTTCTTTTTTCACACAATTACAGGTTTTAAAAAAAATTTAGGAGCCCTTCCATGGTCTCCTTTTAAAAAATAATAAGCCTCGTACATGTTTTATAGGGCGAAGTCTGATTTGATCTCTCAAGGAGAGCAAGAAATTGTAAGAGCTGGAGAAAATAGCAAAGGTCTGAGTCTGAAAAAGGGAACATGGTTGTTCAAGTCTTGGAAGGGAGCCAACCGGTAGATCTTTCCAAGCATCCATCTGGCATTGTTCCTACGCTTCAGTAAGTGATTCTCCCTTTTGGTTTCTCTTTGGGTTTGTCCTATGTATCTACGCCATATTCAGTTGCAACCACATTTTTTTTTAGAACATGATTATGACCTGAATTTTGTCAATGAGAACAATTTTAAACCTTCTTGTAATGAGTAAGAGGGAGATTACCATTTTAGCGTTGCATTTCTGGGGCGATATAATAGGTTAGCAACAAAGGTTGGCTTAAATTCTCAATCATGGAGATTTTTTATTCACCTCATTGGTAATTGGCTACATTGTTGTAACCACGTCTTAGCAACCCAAGGCGTTGGACGGGCCTGTAGGCTAGGTTCCTACCTAGGCGACCAAGTAACGTCTAGGCAACTCCTTGACAACTATGATTAGTTAAGGCCAAGTATCAGTTTTCTTAAGCAATTTTTTGCTTATTCACTTACATTTAAGGTGGAATCAAAGCTGATGTTATAATAAGATATGTTTGAAGTAAATACAAGGGACAAGGTTCTCTAAGCCGACCACATACGGTACACTATAGGGGTAACCGGTCGGGCTTAATCGGGCTTAATCGGGCTTAATCGGGCTTGAAGACTTTCAAAGGCTACACCGTGTCCGCCCATTTAACTAATCGGGCTTAGTTATTGAGGGCATGGTACACTTTATATTCGGTCGGTCGGTCTCGGGCTATAATCGGGCCACCTTAATCGGGCTTTAGTCGGGCCTTAACCGGGCTACGGACATGTTTAATGTTAAACGGGCTTTAACCGGTTTTTAAACGGGCCCTCTTTAAAATGTGCTATTATATTCCGACCCACTCATGCAAGCCCAAAAAAATGATAATAAATCAATAAATGATACCAAATATAATCATTATTTAAAATGTGAACATGCTACTTATTATAACCATTATTTAAAATATGAACATGTCTTTACTTTTTAGTTTTTATTCTTTAATTTGGGGGGTAAAATAGGTATTCTACAATCATTAAAGGGTCGGGCCAAGTCGGTGCACAATAGGCCGGTCTCGATCGGGCGTTATTCGATCGGTCTCGATCGGGCGCCCGATGGTTCAAGTAGCAAAACCAAGACCGACCATTTATAAACGGGCCGGGCTCAAGCCCGACACGTTTAATAAATGGTCCGGGCCGGGCCGGTCTATAAACGGTCTGTCCCGGTCGATTTAGCCGGTTTGGGCCACAAATTGACACCCCTAGTACACTAGCACCTTCTCTCTCTATCTCTCTCCTCACATGAAATGACCTCAGAATTGCATCTGCTTTGATTTAGTTTAAAACTTTGCTTTAGTTTCACATGTTGTTTTACTTTCTTCCTAGAATATGAGATCCTATTAACTCACCCATATAAAAGAAGGTGAAGGGGTAAAACCTCCCCACATTTTTTAAGTTGAATAAAGCATGGTTTTGCTTCCATCTTTAATGATGTTCCATCTTTAGTATTCGTAAAAGATTACTAAAGCTTGGAATTTGGGATTACGTGCTTCTCTATTATTGGAAATATACCCGATTTTGTATTTTTTTTCATATGCAGGAACATAGTTTCAACAGTAAATTTGGACTGCAAGTTAGATCTTAAGGCTATTGCATTGCAACCTCGTAATGCGGAATATAACCCTAAGGTGTGGAAGTCATTTAGAACATTTTTGGCTTTTTTTTTTTTTTTTTTATAATTTCCTGTTCTCTTAGGCATTTTTTGGTTGGTTGTTCAACAGTTAATTTGGACAGGTTATGTATTCCTTTAAAGATTAAAGGAAAGTTCTATAAGACTATTGTTTGACTGGCTATGATGTATGGGGAAAATTGTTGGGCAGTTTAGAAGTGTCATATTGAGAAGCTATTTGCATCAGAGATGAGGATGTTAAGATAGATATGAGGCAGGAGTTGCCCCGATCAATGATAAGTTCTGAGAAAGTCGTTTGAGGTGGTATGATCATGTTCATCAAAGGCCTAGGGATGCCCTAGTAAGGAAGAGTGATATGATTCCGATTTATGGAGCCAAAAGAGCTAGGGACAGACCTAAAGAGACCATATGAAGAGTTGTGAGGAATGACATGCATAGTCTAGGTAATGGTACCGACTGGGACAATCCCGGTATTCGAGATGGTTTGCACCCGTACCGGTACCAAAGGTGCCTATTCCAGTACCGTCCCATTAAGTTAACGAGGACCAAACCTAGATCCTGTTAAGTTAACGGGTACCAGTTCCTATAAGGTTCCAAGCACTATGGGAAAGGGAGAAGAACTTCAATGTTTTCTGACGAGATGACTCAATTTTTGGTTTTGTGGGTTTTTCATTATCATGAGATCTAAGGTGCCTTACTTTAGAAAGCAAATTAAAATACAAAACCATCATTAGTTTCATGGTTTTACTTCTTCAAACTACATAAGATCACATGTAGGCTTCTAAAAAATAACAAGTAAAAATTAATGATAACCAAATAAACAAGACCTGATATAGTTTTAGTGCTAAAAATCCATCAACTAAAACCTCTATGAGAGAAAATACCACCCAAATACATCAAACTATAGCCATAAAACTTGAGCAAGAAAACAAAATAATATCTTTTGAAACGGTACTAGAAAATCTGATGCCATCTGGTACCTAAACAAAAAATAGAGAAGGGGGAGGGGGTGTAACGCCCTATCCCCATTAACCTTGCACAATATTGTCCTCTTTGGCCCATGGGCCTCAAGGCTTTAAAACGCGTTGTGCCATGTTAAGGAGGCTAAAGGATATTAACTAGCCCAGTAATCTCTCCTTAGGCGATGTGGGACTAAAGTTTGCACACTCTCACCAATCTTCCAGGTAGGTCTAGTACTTGCCGTATTCTTGGGTGTCACAACTTCTCCCCTTCAGCACAGCGTCCCTGCTATGGCCCCACACGCTATCGGGGTCTATTTTGATACCATTTGTAATGCTCCGGTTTTATTAACCTTGCAAAATATTGTCTTTTTTGGGCCTCAAGGTTTTAAAACGCGTTGTATCATGTTGAGGAGGCTAAATTTTATTAACTAGCCCAGTAATCTCTCCCTAGGCGATGTAGGACTAAAGTTTGCACACCCTCACCGATCTCTCAATCCCTTTGGTATTTGTCATATTCTTGATGGGGACACCTTACCGATCTCCTAAGCAGGTCTGGTACTTACCGTATTCTTGGATGTTACGGGGGGGAGGGGGGATAGGTTGGGTCGACTATCTCACTCTTCCCTAGGGCATCTCACCCAAGCTATCTCTCACATTACTACATCTCATAGTTTTCCAGCACAAAGCTTTTTTTTTTTTCATTCAATCGTGGGCTGTAGATCAGCCTTCTTCCTTTATTTGTAAATTTTAAATTTTAAATTGATTACAAAATTAGGTCCTTCCTTGCATGGAAAGTAAATGCCCCTTATAATTAGACATTATCATATTTGGAGACTAATTACAAATCAAATCAAATCCCTCCCTTTTACAAAGATAGAAACCCAATAAAGTAGAATTCCTACTTTCTAAAAGTATAACTAAAATTAGAAACTAACTAGATAATATCTTCCTAAGTATTACAAGGATATGAAAAATGGAAACTAAATCAATCAAAGATTCCTAAAAATCTTATAGCTGAAACTTCTCCATGCGAGCTGGCCATGGGGCCCAAAATAATGAGGGAATCTTCTTTAAGTCTTCTCCACATTACGAGCTGGCAATGGGTCCCATATTGGTTACTGTTCACGTGAACAGTAACTCGTGAACAGTTAAAAATATTTTTTTTCCTAAAGTTGATTCTTAGCCCTCTTCTTCTCAGACTTTGATCTGCATTAGATGGTTCCTGGTTTTGGTCCCAAATTGACGCCCTTAAGTCTAGGTTTTGTACCGAGTATGACCTCGGATAGAGCCTATTGGAGAGCAAGGATCCATATAGCCGATCCCATTTAGCTGAAATCTCCTAACTTGCTAGGGTGTGCCTTGATTTAGATCAAACTGTCAAAAAGAGAGTTCAATGATGGCCCAATTCTGGTTTAGATCTGGTTCGGTTTCATACATCGAACTAGCCTTATTTTTCTCCAATCAGATCAGCCAACCGGCTGTTACTGTTCATGTGAACAATACCTTGGGGTCTAATATCGACAGTTGGCTTAGGAAAGATGCTGCCAGCACTTGTTAGGATATTAGATATTAGTTTCTATTTTTATTTCTTTGTTTTATCTTTTCAAGCAAGCTTTGTAACTTAGGAAGATTTGTTTCCTTTTTTAGTTAGTACTTTGTTTCCTATCTGGCTAGCATGGTGGTTAAGTAAATTAGTAGTTTTCATTTTATATGTGAGGCAAGGTAATTAGAAGTAATTTCTTAAGTCAATTTAGGAAGTTAGAATCAGTCCATTAGTTTCCTTTTCTGTTATTTCTTAATGTCTAAGTTTTGTAAGGCTATTTAAAGCCCATTGATCATAATGAAAAAAGGAGATTGAAGTTTATGAATTGTGTTTACTGATGGCTGAGATAGCTATTACCTTGAGGGGTGTGAGATGCCTATTCCCTAATTCTTCTTCCACTCTTCTCAACCCTCCATCAATTGTCTTTGTTTCTTATTTTCCTTTTATTTGTTTGATGTGAGAGAGTGTTTGAGTGATAAAAGCAAGTTTGTTGAAGCCTAGAAGTGCCATCAGAAGACTAGTATGAAGTCCTATAGTTGTTGTTCTGCAGAACTCCATAAAGTTTCCTAATTCATGTCGACAATATATCTCTCAATTCAACCCTCGGAATTGTCCCGTCTTTTGAAGGTTTGTTGACACATATAGGACCTTCATCTACTCCAAGTTTCAGCTCCATCTAAGCTATACGGTTTGAGAGATCTCATATTTCTCCCTATTCAGCCAAATTTTTTAGATCCTGCCTGAGATTAGGATCACTTGTGATTCTAGTTTTACATTATTGCCACTTTCCTCTTACTTTCATTTCTCGTTTCTCGTTTCTTCATCTCTTCATTCCCCCTTTTTTTTGTTTAGAGCTTTGTTTTTCCTACTTTTTTTATGTCCATGTAGCCGACCCCATTAATTTGGGATAAGACTGAGTTTGTTGTTGTTTGTATTGTTCAGCACAACATGGTATTGTCTTTTTGGTTTCTCTTTCATGTTGGGGGAGGGGGATACTCAGTCTAGTGTATAGTACTCAAAGCTTACAGAACATGATTTCTTCCTTATTTCAAATTGGATATTTATTTTATGCCTTTGGAGAGATCAGACTGCTAGATTTGATATTCTCTTTCTATTAAGAAATTTGTGCCCTTATTTTTACCGTTTTGCTTATTTCGGTGCTGCGGTTTGCTGCCGTTATTATGAGGATAAGAGAACCAAAAACTACGGCATTGATATTTTCGTCTGGAAAGATGGTGAGTACTTCTAGAACTTCATTTCCCCTTATTCACTGGTTTTTGGTTATTTCAGATTATTTCCTTCTCTTCTTTTTGTTTTTCTTCCACTTAATCCACTCAATATGGTAAATTTTTCTGCTTCAAAGCTTAATATGCATGCATGGTTTGAGCCATTTTCTTTTATAGCTATGGAACTCCTATGTCAGGTTCTAGGGTTTCACTAGCTCATTTTCCTGGTTAATAGTTGTGAGCCATTTAATTTATACACACAAATCACAAAAGAGGGATAAGGAAAAATGAATATGATCAATGTTGAAGGGCTCAATGACCTATTTTGCTGCTAATTATATGTATTACTCCACTTCGCCGGAGACCTTTTTTTAATGGCATGAAGAATATAGAAGAAATAATGACCCAATCTTCAAGGATCTCAAAAGTTTCTTCCAAAGATTCCCCTTCCCTAAGAAATTGTCACATTGTTGCTTCCTAAGAGCTTCCAAGTTCTGTAATCAGGAATCATGACTCCCCTTGAATGTTGTCTTGCTCTCTTTTCCTTCCCCCCCACCCCTCGGTTTGGGTTTATATTTATTTTCTTGTCCTTTGGTAATGAATTATTTTTTCACCCCCAAAAAAAAAAATCCCCCCCAAAAAATTTCCCTTTATTTTATTTTTTCTCAATATGGAAACATGTTGGAGATGATATGTAAACTTGTTGGGCATGTGCCTGAAGGCTATCATAAAAAAGGCTTGAGGTGTGTGCTGAGTTTTGTGTTTCTCCCTATGAGGCATACACTCCACAAGCACCAGCATTTTCTGAATGTGCCCAGCGCATTCTCCTTAGTCCTCTCCCTAAGCCATTCCTTGAGGTGCATGCCGTGAACTTTATCGAAAACATTGGATGTGAGGATACCTGCTGTTTGTGAAGCCTTTGTTTTGTCATGTTATTATGATTTCTAATGTTAATGGTCCTTGGGGTTCAGGGGTCAATGCAAAGAGAATGCTAAATAGGGTTTAATGGATTTCTTTAAAGGTTTATGAGCAAGTGATCGGAAGTGAGTATGTGCATCAAGAGAAGTGGATTGTTGAGAAAATGACTTCTTTTTCTTTTCTTTTTTTTTTTTTTTGGGGGTGTGGGGGGGATTTGGGGCTGGTCATGAGGAAATGCGGGGTTTTTATAGCAATTAGCATCAGAACACTAGTGTTAACTGGGAAGCAACAACAGCATTCGAAAAAATGGAGCCACAACTTAGATTCATGAATTAACAAGAAAACAACACCAAGTAGTCACGGTGACACACCCAGGGGGCCCAAAAAAAGAAAAGGGAAATAAAAAACTAGGGGATACAATATTGAGTCCTGGCATGTTGTATTACTAAGGACCTAAAAAGTTTCAATTTTAGAATGCATCTAAACTAGTTAACATATAGGAAACCAATGTAACTACTTTTTGGTTCCTGATGTAATCCCCAACCTACTGCTTACTAGACTTTCCTGGACTGAAACCTTCAATGATGTTGTAGACATTCTGCTCTTTGTTTTTGGCTAGCATGGTTTGCATTCTCCAACTGTAGGTCCTCACTATTTTTTCTCCTCCCCACCCCCTTGAAAATTACAATCTAATTCAATGGCAATTCTTCTAGTTTTCACTGTATCCTGACTTGCGAAAGCCTGGTGTGTTAGGTCTGCACTGGAGCCAAGAGTGAACAACAGTCAAAACTGGCAGCACGAAAGGTAAGGAATTGCTTATGGAGTTCAATTATGTTAAGGTGATTCCTAGTTTACTTACCAGAAATAATGAACACAAGAAAATAAAACGGGGAAGAAAGATTTGAATTGCATGTGGTTTTCTTATTATGTTAAGCTAATTCCTGTTTTATTTGTCATGAAGAATGAACCACAAGGAAGAGAAAGTGGGGAGTGCAATGTTTCTCTTACTTCTATTTAGCTTGTATTTGGTGTGAGAAGGCTGTTATTGTGGTCATTTCTCTCTGTTAAACCTAACATGTTGAATTTGTTTTCCAGTATGCTCGAATAATTCAGAAACTTGGTTTTCCTGCTAAGTTTAAGGTACTCTCTCTCTCTCTCTCTCTCTCTCTCTCTCTCTCTCTCTCTCGATGTCTCTCTCACACACACACACACACATATAAGCCTTTGTTACTTTTTGATTCACATGAAGTCATGAGTTGTGCTTCTTTGTTTACATGTCCTATGATGTTTTGTAGGACTTTAAGATTCAGAACATTGTTGGCTCCTGTGATGTGAAATTTCCCATTAGGTTTGAAGGTCTTGCATATTCTCATGGTGCCTTTTCTAGTGTGAGTGAAAACTTTCCACTTTAAGATGCGTTCATTTTCGTTCATTTTGTATGTGGTCCTATAAGACCCTTGTGATGCATGGGTGTGTTATGCACCGAGGTTTATAGTCGTCAGGGGTGATGGGCTTCTACTGTCTAGCAAACTAAGATGATAGGTTTTCAGAAATCTAGGAGACACCACAATCACAGGGAAATTTAATAACAGAAAATCAGAAACACAGATCTGGCTATAAAGCTGTTCGAGTGCTCTAGATGGTATCCGAACTTGAAGCAGGAAAACTCAAGAACCCGAATTGATGGCTGGGATTTAATAACCTCAGAACTGCTGCAAAAAAATACTTGGGATAAGTAGTAGTAGTAACTCAGTTAAATCAGTAGAACAAAATACTGAAATAAGAACTTGAAAAGAATCTCAAAAGAGGGTTTCCAGAAATGAGAACTGAAACAGGACTCTATGTGATGGGAACATCAAGGTGTACAGACGCAAGAAGAAGAAGAAACAGCTACCTTTGTGGCTGGAAGAATAGAAAGAAGAAGAAGAAAGAAGAAGAAGAAAGAAGAAGAAAAAGGAGGAAGAAAAGGAGGCTCGATCCAGCCTTTCCAGCGCTGGATCGAATCCCTCTCTCTTTCTAGATTTCAACTAATCTTGTGGGCCCCATTAGTTGTTAGTTTAGTAGATTATTTTTAGAATATTCTTTTCCTTGTTAGTCTTTTAATTAATTTGGAAACTACTTTAATAGTTGTTAGTTTTTAGTAAGTCTTTATTTACTTTCCAATTGGCTCTTTTTATTTTAGTAACTAAGTTTATTAATTATGTAATGGCCTAGGCCACGATGGGGTTAATGAATGAACAATACTTTTTTTGAATGCAAAAGGTTGTCGTCCTCCTCTCTCTCTCATGATCTCCTCTCACTCTTGGCTTCTCTCTTTTCTCGCCTTTCTCTCTCTTTCTTTCTCGCCATTCTCTCTTTCTCCTCATCCCTCTCTCTCTTTCACTTTCCTATTTTATCGATTACTATTCTGGTTTACTGTGGTTATTGAGTATTGCAGAATGGAGATCAACTCAGTTGTAAAATATTCATCGGAATGCTGTTGAACAATTAATCACCAAACTGGAATTTTTCCTTCATTAAATAAGGTGGACTGCACTCTTATCTTGGAAGACCTCGAGTTCTTCTTTACTCCTCTGACTTGGACAGCAGGTAAGTAATTAAACTAAACTCCCCCTAACCTCTATTGATCCCCTATTATATATTGCAACCCATTATCATTGAAACCAGCCCTTGCCCCTTCGTTTATGCCTATTTTACCTACTGTTTTAAGTCTTTTTTTCACTGTTATATCTCCAAAACCCTTGCTGATTTTCTATTTTAGTTTGCTGCTAGAGGGCATTGATTGTTTGCATATCTTATTTGGTGTCTAGATTGATTTGTGCTGAACCTAACATTTGCATGACGTTTGTTCCCTTCCCTATGTCCCCACTTGAAGCTTAAGTAAGTTTTATGTGTTTTTCCGCTTAGATTGATATTATTCTTGGCTATATGTTGATTTGTCTTTATTTATTGTATGTTGAATCTTATTTTGCTGAGCATATCTAAATCCCAACCTAATCCCAAGACCCCCCTTAAGTTGTCTAGGAAATCCCTTACATCATCTTGGTATCAGAGTATGGTTTTGTCTAGGTTTAGGGTAATTAGGTACTGCTGTCCATTGTTTACATGTCTTACCTTTTGAGGTCTAGTCTCCGTCACAATCTGTCTGTAGTTGAGTCTGAGTTAAGAGAGCATTACCATAGGTTAGAGGACACCTTTTTCTTCTTTAGATTGGCGGGACCAAATAGCATTGGACACTATTCCCACCAAAAGCACACTTGAGAGGGAGATTTCTGACCTTAAGATTGAGAGGGCTAACCACTTGTCTCAATTGGAGATTCTGAGTAGACCTTGAGTCTTTGGTGGCAACTGTACCTTGGCTACCCATCTCCTTATGTCCACTCGTAGTGGTAGAGCATACCAAGATATGTCTGACCTCCCTAGCATCTCCACCCAACTTGAGCAATTGGCTGAATTCATGAAAGCCATCCAAGCTACCCTCCAAGCTAGCCAAGTTGTACAGGAGACACAAGCTTCCCATCTCCAGACCCTTATCGATAAGTTGACTGCCCTCGAGACAAGTGCCCAAAACCCTGATGGACGGTAAGGTCGTAACACTACTGGCACTGAACCTAGGGACAGAGGCCTTAACCCTGAGGAATTGAACGAGAATAACCACACTGATGGTTATGACCAGATAGGGGATAACTTCCAAGGCCTAAGACATGGTAGAGGTCGAGGTAGGGGGTCGAGGACCACTGTCAAGACACCATACCCAATATGGAGATGATGAGGGTTATGAAAATTATGATAGGGGCTTTGATGTTAGACGGATGATTAAGGTAGATGCCCCTACCTATGATGGTTAGATTGATGCTAGGATCCTTCTGGATTGGATCAAGCAGATGGATAAGTACTTCGATTTCTACGATATGTCAGAGGAAGTCCATTACCGATTTGCTAAGTTCAAGCTTATTGGAGCTGCCCAGGACTTCAAGACAAACCTAGAGTACTGTAGGACCACCTAGCACTTGAGCTAATCATCACCTGGGTAGAAATACAAGAGAGACTCAAGAGAAAATTTTTACCTATCACTTATAGGCTCTAGTTGTTGAATGAAATGAATAACCTGAAGCAAGGAAAGTTGACTATGACCGAATACATGAGCAAGTTCAATGAATTGATAATTAGAAGCTGTATTCGGGAGGATGTTGAGCAGACACTATACAGATTCCTTACCTGGCTCAACTCTAAAACTCAGTCTCATATGGCACCCCACTAGTGCAAGACGTTCCATAGGCCTTCAGGATAGCCCTTGAGGTGAAATCCTCTATGAGAACTTATTCTCAGAGGAAGAGCTTCCAAGCTGGGGAGTCCCAATTTAGAAAACCACCCCAAGGCTCAATTGGATTCTCAAAACCCTCTGCTGCACCACAGCGTCAATTTGACAAGAAGGGTGAAGGAATTTTGGGAGAAGCACCCAAGAGCAGTGGGCAACAACAGTGCTTCAAGTGTCACGGGTTTGGTCACTTCTCCAGAAAGTGTCCCAATAGGAATCTTTATGTGGGAGAACAGACTCCTGAAGAGAGTGACCAAGAGGGTTTTCAGGACCTTGAGTATGAGGACCATAGACTAGATGAGACCATATCTGATGAGGACACCGAGGAGTAGGGGTGTCAACGGTCTGGTTTGGTGCTGTTTCGGTCCGATTCCACCGGTTTCGGTGTGACATTGGAACTGACCGAAACCGACCCATTAAGGATTTATCGGTTTCGGTCCGGTGTCGGTTTTTGTGCGGTTTGGGTTTGGGTTGGTACCGGTTTGGATTTATCAGGTTCATTTTGGTTTGGATCGGTTTTTTAAACCGGTATGGAGCCATTAGGAAACAACCAAATGCTGAACTGCTGAACTTCGATTTCTTAAATCGATTTGCAACCGGGTTGGTTTTGGTTTTTGGTCTAGTTTGGATTTGACTTTCCATACAAATGTATACAAAACTATGTAAATTTTGATTTTTTTAATGAATTTTGGAGTGTTTCGATTTCTTACCGGTTTGGTTTCGGTTTCGGTCTGGGTTTTGAGCCGGTTTCAGTTTGGTTTCGGGTTCATCCAATTTTCGGTGCGGTTCGATTTGGTTTTGGGGTTGCAATACTCGAAATCGAACTGAACCAATAAGGCTTCTGTTCGGTTCGATCCGGTCCGGGTTGTTATCGGTTCGGTCCGGCTAGTTTACCGGTTCTGTTTAGGAATTGACACCCCTACCGAGGAGGCCGGTGACCTCAAGCTCGGTATTGTGTGATGTATGGTCTCGCAACCTAGGAGTAGTGATGATTGGCGACAAACTAATATTTTCATCACTTACACATGTCATCAGAGCAAGAACTACCGCATCACCATAGACAATGGGAGTTGCATGAATGTGGTCGCCAAGAGCGTTGTTGCTCGAATGGGCCTCAAACATGAACCCCATCCCAAGCCTTACAAGGTTACATGGGTAGATCAGTCCATCATCCCCGTTAATCTAAGGTGTTTAGTTCCCCTACACTTTGCAGGATATAAGGATCGAGTGTGGTGTGATGTCCTAGAGATGGATGTTAGCCACATTATCTTAGGTAGACCCTGGTTGTATGACTGGGATGTCACCAATTATGGGAAGTCTAACACCTATGTCTTTGAGTTCAAAGGGAAGAAGATCAGACTGACCCCTAGTGCCCCTAGGGAAGTTAGGGTTCCAAAACACAAGGGAAGTACCACCAAACAAAACCCCACCAAGACACTCAACATTTTAAATCAACAACAATTTGAAGGAGAGTGTCAAGAGTTAGGGGTGATTTATGCTCTAGTTTCCATACAGAGTAATACCAATAGGTCACGCTTATTCACTAAGGCTCCTAGAAAAGTACAACCCTTGTTGAGAAAATTTGAGAGGCTATTCCCTGAGGAACTACTTGATGAGTTACTGTCTATGCGTTACATCCAACACGCTATTGACCTAGTTCCAGGATCCTCTCCCCCGAATTTATCCCATTACCGAATGAATCCCAAAGAGCATGCCAAACTCAAATGGCAAGTGGATGAACTATTGCAGAAGGGATTCATTAGGGAAAGCCTTAGCCCATGTGTTGTACCTGCCTTGCACATGCCAAAGAAAGATGGCACATGGCGCATGTGTGTTGATAGTGGGCCATCAATAAGATCACCATCAAGTATAGGTTCCCTATCCCTAGACTTGATGATATGTTGGATATGATGGCCAACTCTTTAATCTTTTCGAAGATTGATCTCAAGAGCGGGTACCGCCAAATTAGGGTTAGGCCTGGAGATGAGTGGAAGACAGCCTTCAAAACAAAGGATGGCCTTTTTGAGTGGTTAGTCATGCCTTTTGACTTGTCAAATGCACCTAGCACTTTTATGAGGATAATGAATCAATTGCTCCAACTATTCATTAGCAAATTCTTAGTGGTTTACTTTGATGACATCCCCATCTACAGTAAAACCTCGTCTTCCCACTTGGATCACTTACAGAAGGTTTTTCATATACTCCTACAAGAAACACTTTATGTCAACTGTAAGACGTGCACCTTCGTGAGTGATCAAATCATCTTTTTAGGGTTTGTAGAGAAAGTGAGAAAGTGAGAGCGATTGTAGAGTGGCCTGAGTCAATTAATGTCCATAAGGTGCAAAGTTTTCATGGTTTAGCCATTTTCTACAAGAGGTTCATCTATCGGTTTAGTTCCATTATATCTCTTATCACCGATTGCATGAAAAAGGAGTTTCAATGGACTAAGAGTGCCACGAAGGCCTTTAATGAGATTAAAAAGCTTATGACTGAAGCACCAGTCCTGCTCCTCCCGGATTTCTCTAAAGTCTTCGAAGTTAATTACGATGCATCTGGTATTGGAATGGGTGGTGTCCTAAGACAAGAGGGCCACCCTGTTGCCTATTTTAGTGAGAAACTCAATGAAGCTAGGCAATGATATTCCACATACGACAAGGAATTCTATGCGGTTATCCAATCATTGTGCTATTTGTGACATTATCTTTTACCGTAAAAATTCGTGCTATTCTCTGACCACCAGGCTCTGAGATACCTGAGTGCCTAAAAGAAACTTAATCAGAGACATACCAAGTGGGTTGAGTTTCTCCAAGAGTACACTTTTGTACTCAAGCACAGACCTGATGTCGAGATTGCTACTGTAGATGCACTGAGCCAGGTGAACATGTTCCTCAATCGCACCAATGCTAGGAGTCAGGCTAATGTGTTACTCCAGGTAATGAGTGTAGAGGTTATAGGGTTCGAGCGAGTCAAGGACCAATACCCCACCTATCCTGATTTTTGTGATTCGTTCACTTCTTTGAGTGAAGGCAACCTGGTCAACCGCTCGAACTACCTACTTAGGAGGGCTTCCTTTTTAAAGGGAGCAAGTTGTGCATTCCCAGGACTTCACTCCAAGATTTCATGATCTGGAATTGCACGTTGGGGGCATTGCTGGCCATTTCGGTCAAGATAAGACCATCATCCTTGTTGAGGATCGATTCGTTTGGCCAGGACTGAAGAGGGATGTTGCTAGAGTTGTGAGTCAGTGTAGGATATGCCAAACTGCCAAACTGCCAAACAACAAAAGCAGAATACGGGTTTGTACACTCCCTTATCTGTTCCCCATGCCCCGTGGCAAGACCTTAGTATGGATTTCGTGCTTGGTCTGCCAAAAACTTCGAGAGGCCATGATTCAGTTTATGTGGTTGTAGACCGTTTCTCGAAAATGGCCCATTTCATCCTATGCTTTAAGACCTCTGATGCATCCATAATAGCCAGACTTTTCTTTAATGAGGTTGTCAAGTACCATGGGTTGCCCCTCACCACAGTGTCTGATAGGGATGTTAAGTTTACTAGTCATTTTTGGAGGACTCTATGACGGATGATGGGCACGAAACTCCGTTTCTACTTCGCTTTTCACCCTCAGACCGATGGCCAAAATGAGGTTGTCAATAGGAGCTTAGGGAATTTATTGCGTTGCCTCATAGGAGAACACCTTACCAGTTGGGATTGAGTCCTTAGCCAAGCCGAGTTTACATACAATAGTTCTAAGAACCGTACCACTGGTCTGTCCCCCTTTGAGATTTGTTCAGGATACCAGCCCCAGGCACCCATAGAATCCTAGTCGTGTCTAGTTCTAGTACCTCCCAGTCAGTCGAATCTTTTGCTCAACATATACATGATTTGTATGCATGTAAAAGGAGACAGATAGCAATGATCAATGAACAATACAAATCGAAGGCAGATGTGCACAGAAGGCTACAAGAGTTTCAAGAAGGCTATATGGTGATGGTAAGAATCAAGTCGCAACACTTTGTTATGGAAAAAGCAAGCAAGCTACATGCTCGTAGTGTAGGTCTATTCAAGGTACTCAAGAGGATAGGTGACAATGCGTATATTCTTGATCTATCAGCCAGCATGAAAGATTAGTAATATTTTCAATGTTGAAGACCTAGTCCCGTACCATGGTACCTCTACCATTACCCCTTTCTATCCTAATGACCTTGAAGACTTCCCCTTCACCATTGATGAGACTACTAAGCCAATCCAACCACTTCCCCCCACCTCATTACCACATGTGCCTAAGGTCACGAGAAGAACTGAAGAAGTTGAGGAAGTCCTTGATGAGAGGATTGTGTCCACACACATTGGAGGTTCTAGAGAGTTCTTGGTCAAGTGGCGTGGACGTTCGAAAATTGACAACACCTGGATCACATTGCAAGAAATCTAACAACTCAACCCAGACCTGCTTGAGTATTACATGAGCTTTAATTCATCGGAGGTGAATTCTTCCAAGCTGGGGAGAGTTGATGGGGACATCAAGGTATACAGATGAAAGAAAAAGAAGAAACAACTATCTTTGTGGCTGGAAGAATAGAAAGAAGAAGAAGAAAGAAGAAGAAGAAAAAGGAGGAAGAAAAGGAGGCTTGATCCAGCCTTTCCAGCGCTGGATCGAATCCCTCTCTCTTTCCAGATTTCAAAAAATCTTGTGGGCCCCATTAGTTGTTAGTTTAGTAGTTTATTTTTAGAATATTTTTTTCTTTGTTAGTCTTTTAATTAATTAGGAAACTATTTTAATAGTTGTTAGTTTTTAGTAAGTCTTTATTTACTTTCCAATTGGCTCTTTTTATTTTAGTAACTAAGTTTATTATTTATGTAATGGCCTAGGCTACGATGGGGTTAATGAATGAACAATATTTTTTTTGAATGCAAAAGGTTGTCGTCCTCCTCTCTCTCACGATCTCCTCTCACTCTCGGCTTCTCTATTTTCTCGCCTTTCTCTCTCTTTCTTTCTCACTATTCTCTCTTTCTCCTCATCCCTCTCTCTCTCTTTCACTTCCCTATTTTATTGATTACTGTTATGGTTTGCTGGTGTTACTGAGTATTGCAGAATGGAGATCAACTCAGTTGCAAAATATTCATCAGAATGCTGCTGAACAATTAATCACCAAACTAGAATTTTTCCTTCATTAAATAAGGTGGACTGCACTCTTATCTTGGAAGACCTCGAGTTCTTCTTTACTCCTCTGACTTTGACAGTAGGTAAGAAATTAAACTAAACCCCCCCCCACCTCTATTAATCCCCTGTTATATGTTGTAGCCCATTATCATTGAAACCAACCCTAGCCCCTTTGTTTATGCCTATTTTACCTATTGTTTTAAGTCTTTTCTTCACTGTTATATCTCCAAAACCCTTGCTGATTTTTTATTTTAGTTGTCTGTTAGAGGACGTTGATTGTTTGCATATCTTATGTGGTGTCTAGATTGATTTGTGTTGAACCTAACATTCGCATGACGTTTGTTCCCTTCCCCATGTCTCCACTTGAAGCTTAAGTAAGTTTTTATGTGTTTTTCTGCTTAGATTGATATTGCTCCTGGCTACATGTTGATTTGTCTTTATTTATTGTATGTTGAATCTTATTTTGCCGAGCATATCTAAATCCCAACCTAATCCCAAGACCCCTCTTAAGTTTGTCTTACCCTAATTGAGTCACTCTTGTAGGGACCTTAGTTGTCTAGGATATCCCCTACATCACTATGAAATCGGTAAAAGGATTTCATTTTGAAAACAGCAATGGCTTAAGACCTAAAATCTATGGACAGATTGTGAAAATCAAATTTCATAATTCAAGATACCAGAAAATCCCGGTTGAACTAGGATTCTCAGAAATTGAGAAAACAGCAGAAGTTCGGATTTTTTTTTAGGTCAAAATAGTAGCAGAATATCAGAGCCCAATTTAAGAGCCAGATTCAACCAAATAAGGTTTGCACAGAGACGAATAGAAATCTCTGAATACTAACATAGTTCGATGGATGATAAGATGGCTAGTAGAAGGATATGAATCAAGCTTCTCACTTGATCCTAGACTGGAAACCCACCAGCCTTACCTTAAATCTCACCATAAGCTATTCTGAAATGGAAGCAAATCCAATTTAATTCAACTTCTAAATCGCATGGAGGCCTACTACCCTTACATGATTACTTAGAAACTGAATAGATTGTATCATACTGGCCTCAGGATATCTTGCAACCAATGGGCAACAAACCTTTACAAAACAGGAAATAAGACAAACCAAAACAGAAGACTGAAATAAAGTCCTAATCTAAAGACCACAGGGAAACAGGTCCCTCTTAGAATATGGTATTATTGTTAGGGCTGTAGTGGATAAACCGTGTGAAAACTATAAATTTTGAAGCTTATTTTCACTTTGCCGTAACGAGCTGACATTCAGTAAAGTCTGCATTTATTTTCATTTGTGGAAGATCAAAAGTTCAGTTTAATTTATGTGTGTAGGTCAGGGAATGTTGATTTGTTCTCATTATGACCTCGAGAGGTTCTCATTTTGAATGCGGCTGCATCATCTTGGTACAGTATGAACCAGAACTCTTCTCTGGCCTGATCTATCGGATGAAGCAACCAAAGATTGTCCTGCTCATATTCGTGTCTGGAAAAATTGTTCTCACAGCGGCTAAGGTGATTGCTTCTAGTTTAATTTTGAGTTTTTTAGTTGGTTTTTTCGGTTCTTTTGTAGTGGTTTTCTTCTATACTTTTCAGTGGCATTGTTGGCTGATTAGTATCTTTGATTATTTTTTTATATTTCAGGTGAGAAATGAAACTTACACAGCCTTTGAGAACATATACCCAGTTCTTGGTGTATGCATTGTTCTCGGAGTCCTGTTCTTGCCTAATGGATATATGATAAACGTGTGTCAATGTTTGATAATGGTGTGATATAACTGTACCAATCCCTTGAAATTTACCTTGTATATATTTCTATGGATGCCTGTAAGTCTGATGCAATTGCTGTGGTGTAGTTTCTATTGGACTCTACTGCGCCGGGTCGTCAAATCCATTGTTCATCTATATCAGCTGGCAGAAGAAATTTATTAGCACCTGGAATGAAATTGTTTCCTGAATGCATTCCTAAGCATCTGGATGTAATTAATGTGATGCTTTAAACAGGAATTTCTAGGCATATTCTTCTTGGATAAAAGTGAAGTGAGAGGAGGTTGTCAGTTTAGGTTAGCATGAAATGAAACAAGTTGTGGTTTATTCAGATTTTGGTGATTACTAGTTCTGTTGTGGGTGAAGACCATGTCATGCAGTAATGGGTTTCTGCATTTCATTCCAGGTGACAACTAAGGCCAGCCAAAGAAAGTAGACAATCAAATTGTCATGGGTTTCTGCATTTGTAAAGTCTTGCTTTGGAGCATGTTTGCTAGTGTTTTTACCACAAATCATATTTATCTAATGTCATGGGAGCGAGTAGAGCTCATCTCCCCTTTGTTTATGTTGGGAGATAACCTCCTGCAGACCACACAGCTTGTCATCATGAATCGTTTGAGGGGAAAGTTTGCCGCTCTGTTGCTGAGGTGAATGCAACTGTAAATACGTGGGCTTTAATTTAAATATGGATCCTTTTCATAGGAAAAAGAAAAATTAGATGTGGATTCTGCTGGAGTCTTTCCATTTTGGTTGCTGCTCTTCAAGTTTTGCACGCATTGATGTTTCCGTTGGTGGTGAGGGGATCTGAAAGCAGCATTAAGTTGGGGGAGACCCGGTAGAGTTTTAAGATGGAGGATATTTTGTTCATCAATGTAAAGGTCACCAGCTCTCAGGCTTTTCTTTTTCATTTTTTGGGTGGTCGGTGAGCATAACGTTTTCACTAGTTTTAACTGTAAACATTTGCGAAAAGATGCCACAAGGCTGTTACAGCCTTATAGGAAAGAATCTCATTGACAGCAAATTAAGTTTTGCTATATTTTGAGGGATATGGTAAATCTTGTTGGTGTATGATATCTTGTATTTCGTCGTAATTTAATCCAGGGAGTACTGGTGCATCACCTAGATAGGCAGGGCAATTGTGTACTTTCCGAATTAGGGTTTTTTCACTATATATTTGTAGCGAGGATTTCTTTCTCTGTAATACAAGCAATACTAAGAGGTGTGAGGACGAGCGCTGTAACCCTAGTCTCCATTGATAGTGAAGCAGGATCTCATCTCACCGGGGACGTAGGCAACCTTGCCAAACCTCGTAAAATCCGTGTGCATTGTTTGTTTTATTTTTCCATTATCTTCTGCATGGTTTTAGGGTTGCGTTTCTACAAATCTCACCATTTGATATTTAGGGACTGAATAAATCAAGTGTCAAATTTCGGCCAACTATATTCAATCATCTGTTTCATCATCCGATAACATACCAGTCTCATATATATGCCCATGCACTATATTTTTTGTCTTGCACACTTTCTTCATAGTACCATGTTTTTCAATTTCATGCTTTACCACTTAGCAACTCTTATTAGTGGTCGGTCTGGAATTTGGCATGTGAGTAGGGAATTTTAGGGGGTTTTATGTGTACACAAATTCTCAACCTTATTATGTAATGATCCAGAATAATGTCTATGTAAGAAAAAAAAATCCTTGAAAATTTAACATAGTTTCTGTGGATCGTCTCAACACAACACTATAAAATTACCACCTTGCCCCCATAACATATATATATATATATAAATCTCATCCATGTTGATGTCTCTGTGTGCACTCTTGGTCTTTATGCTGGTGCAGAGGCCATACGGCCAGACAATGATCACTTCCCCTTCTCTTTTTCACATATTGTGTATGGGTTGATGGGAGGCCTATATCGTTTAGTGATTTGGTTGCTAGATTTTCTGGTGTAGACCGTTGATATCATGAATTTGAATCCTTAGGAAGCCATATTTCAGTCCTTCGGTTCATTATGATGTCTTATTTTAGTATTAAGTACATTGAAGCAAGCACCGTGGCTCTTTTACTTGAACTAAAGTAAGCCACAGAGAAAGGGATGGAGGATTGAAGAAGTTTGGTGCGATACAAAAGATTTGGAACCTTTTTGGGAATCTAGTACCACATCATGGTCTTTGAGCATGTTTCTCATGTTTTTTGCATGTACAGTTTGATCCCATCTCTATTTTGTTTAAGCTAAGGCCTAGTAACAAAGTGGCACTTTTTGCCAAACAATTAGCTTAAATCTCACTAATCGACTCCTACTTCATATGTACTAACCAGAATATGGATATTTTATCTCTAATATGAAAATTTTCTTTTCCCGTAAAAAAAGAAGATAGATGTTCTGTTAGTTTTGTGAAAAGAGCTAATCTTGTGATTAAGTTGGTGGCAATTGAATTGAAACCATGTCCACTCATTAGCTATGTGGCTTAGATAGGGTTAAAATTTTGTGGATATATGGGTCTCGTTCCCTTACATAGTTACATGTCAACTTACAAGCCATTGAGAAATTTAAGAGTCACCGAAAAGAAAAAATCGAATCAAATGAATGGAACTACAAATGGATGCATGTACATAGGTCATAGGGTACATATGAGGATATAATACTTGAAAGTGTAAAAAAATTAAATTTGAAGCTTTAGTTTGACATTTGGTTAATTTAGAGCGATTCCCTAAATATCCGATGGTTGCACTAACTACAAAATTCTTTCACCTGGTTGACAAATGATCATAATACATCATGGTTGCTAGTCATTCATCACCATGGTATCAGAAGACACTTTTCATGAATAAAAAAATGTGCAAATTTGTCCTTAGGATAATAAGCCTTCCCCGAACGGAAATATGTGCAAACTTTCTTTGCCATTGTGATTTGTGATACGAACGAGAGAGAGAGAGAGAGCGACTCTTTCCTACTTGGGGACTGGCATGTTCCACAGCCTAGCCAAGATAACGTCCTTTTGGAAAATCAATGACAGATAAAGAATAAACCCAGTCTATGGAAAGCTAGTCTCCTATCTTTTGCTGGGAGAACTGTTCTTTAATCTACTCTTGCATCTGTTCCAACTTATCAAATATCTTACTTTGCTTTTCCTAAGACCTTATCCAGGAAGCTAGATTTCATTAACTTTCATTTGTGGAATGGTGACAATGACAGGTCCAAAAGACCTCATCATATCGGATGGAGAAAAATATGCCGACCTAAATCTTTGGGAGGTTTGGGCATTAGAGATTTTGAAATACATAGCAATGCTCTCCTTCTAAAACTAGGGTGAAGAATGCTTACCAATGATCAAAGCTTATGAGTCCAGATTCTCAAATCCAAATACTTTCATAATAGGTCAGTCTTTGACAAGAAAACTTTGAAAATACATGGATCTTTTTGCTGGAATAGCATTACTAAAAGTCTTCCAATTTTGAACAATATAATCATCCAGAAAATAAGTAATGGCAATAACACCTACTTTTGGAATGATCCTTGGGTTCGTTCTTCTAATATTGCTCTTGATTTCGTTGCTCTAACAATAACCATCCCCACCCAATGAACTCCGTCAATGATTTTATAATAAACAACCAGTGGAAACTCTATCCTACCACTTCACTTTATTGATTCAATTATTCATATCCCCATATCCCGCCAATTTGATAGATGGTGGTGTCTCCTTTCTAATGAGAGTCTTTCACAATTAAACTAGCTGCAATGTTTATCATCAAAACCAATTCTCTAACAAGCTTCAATGGATGCTCAACCAGGTATTATTGCTCATCTCCTTGCAAGCAATGGTGGCAATTTTTTGGAAAATCCATAGCCACCCCAAATTTAAGCTCTTCTTGTGGAGAACTATCAACGTTGGAATCTTCACCAAGGACATATTACTAAAATGGGTTGATGTTGACCCCATTTGTGGACTTTGCAGCAACCAGCAGGAATCCTTATACTATTTGTTGTTTGAATGTGAGTTTTCAAAAAGAGTTTGGGCTGCATGCCCATTGGGCCTTAAACCCGACCGATTTCCAGATTTTTCTTTGAAAAACTTTACTATGTATTGCTTTAACTCTGGTGATATTCATAAAATAGAATTGCTTTTTTTTTTTTTTTTAAATATGTTATTTCATATGGAAATACAAACACGAAATTATGTCCTATGCCCCAAAATCAGATCCTTCAATCATTCTCAAACAGGTTGAGTACTGGATTTGGATGGAATATCCAACAAAATACATGCATCTCCGGTGATATTTGATCTCCCAAAACAACACTCTCACCCCTCCCCCTCATAGTAGAATTACCCTTATAATCACAAGTGTCATAGATAATACTAAACAAATGGCTGCATAGGCAATTTGTTTTGTTTTCCAAACGAAATGCGACTTATGTGAGGCAAACTACTTGTTGACAGGAGAAAATGATGAGGTGGTTGTAGGTCTTCTCAAAGGAATGACAAAAGCGAGGAATATGAATTGGAAAGTGGACCTGGTTTGGAGTGATGAAAAGGAACTGGAATGTTCTGTGAAAGGAATTGTGAACATTTGCTAACTTTATGGCCTAGGACCTTAATATTACTACATTTGGAGATGGATAACCATCCTAACTAGGGACGTCAACTGGTCGAACTGGGCCAGTCTAGATCAGGCTAAGCCGGCCTTGACCACTTGAAAGCCTTGCACCGTGAATACCCATTTAAGTAAACGGGCCTAGTTTTGAGGGGCATGATACAATCGGGCTGATAGGTGTTGGGCTTTAATCAAATAAGCCTTAATCGGGCTATAGACATATTTAAATCTAAACAGACTTTAAACATGCCTACCCTAAAATTATTTTCTTAAGTGGGTTGAAGGCCCAAAAATATGTAACGCAAATCTTAAATAAATAAGATAAATGATATAAAATTATGGTTGTTCTTTTAAAAAAAAAAAAAAAAAAAAAAGAAAGAAAAGAAGAAGATATTAAGACTATTATAATTTACAAAACAAAGCTTAATTAAATCAAATCCTATTACAAAGCAAAGCAAAGCAAAGGGTAAGAAAGCTTAGGCCCTCTTTGATATCATTTTTCTTTGGAAAAATTACGCTCCTCGACGGTGTGAGTATGCTGTTAATTTTAAACAACAAAAGACCATGTTACCCATTCTCATCCGTACCCTCTGCATAAAATGCATACAAAAAAAAAAGCAGAGATTACAGAAATCCTTCGTTAAAGAAAGATTTATTATTGGACAACAGCAAGGTTCCTGAGAGCCCAGCCTATGAATTAAGCGGAGGCAGCTGCAAAGCCATTGTTGAAGAGGGTGGCGGCAATGGAGAGGGCATAGTTTTGACCAGCAATCTTAGCCTTGGCCAAGCCGAGAATGGCTAGAGCTAGGGTGAAGAGGGCACAGGCAACCCAGAATTTGATGGACTCGTTCCGAGTGAATGGGAGGAGTATGATAAATGACAGCAGAGGAAAACTCCTGAAGATGAGGAAAGCCGCGAAGGTGATGAGTCCATTCTTCCATGGATTCTCCGCCTGGTCTGGTGGTAACATTCGTTTCTCGGCCGTCATCTTCTCGTCCACCAGTATGTCCTTGTATTTGGAGAACACCTTCACTACCTGAAATAGTAATGGATTTGGAATTCAAAATTTCAGGAGTAAAGGAAGATTTTAAGAGAAGAAGAAGAATTTTGAACATACGTTGATAGCATCATGAAATTCCATCCCAAGAGCTTGATATCTCTGGATTAAGTAGTCTTCCTGTGGCCGTGAGTGTCCATTCTGGTTAGTGATCTCCCACTCAGTGACCATCCTCTCTTTTGCAGCCATGTCCCTCTCCGTGCTACTGGACACAAAATCCCCAAAACCCATTGAAATCCCATCCGCCACCAAATTCGCAACACCCAGACCTAACACATCCACTGAATTTGGTACAGAAAGGAGCACAGGGATAGAGACTGAGAACTACGAATAAGAGATCAAGAGATAGGGATAGAGAGACAGCGAGAAGATCGAACCTGCAAATTTGGGTAGGTTTCATCGCAGCAGTGGCAGACACGAAGACGAGAGAGAGGAGGAAGAAGGTATGGTGTAGAGGTAATTTCATCAGTGTAAGGGCATTTTTGGTATTATAATATATGGTAGTAAGTGGCATCACCAACTATAGGTCCCAATTTCTGACGGATTGGACATAATTGTAAGAATCTTTCAAATTACAGACAGAGAGACGTAATTCGTTCAAACCCTTGAATTCACGTGTAATTTCGACAAAGTACAAGGGAAGAGCATAATTTTTCCTTTTCCTTTTCCTTTTTTATTTTTATTCACAAAAATGGTTTTGGCTACATTTGGTATCATTTATGGAGCTTGTTTTTATTTAAAAAAAAAAATTAGTAAAACACAAAAACCAAAAAGAGAACAAGAGTCATTTATGTGTTTTGGCCAAAATTGATTTTTAATTATTTTTGTGCTGAATGTTAATGAACACGTGCTTAAAGTCCCAATATGGAGGGATAAAGTAGTCATTTGTTTGTAATTAGAAATCCAATCCCCTTGATCCCTCTTCTTCAGTCCAAAGTGGATAAAGAGAATTATAAAGTAGATGGGTGAAGGGAATCTCTTCTTCAAAAAATCATTTTGTACATAGAGATACCAAACTATTTTTCACAAAAAACCATCTTTGTCGAGTAGTTACCAAACCATTTTTATGTTATGATAAAAAATGGTTTTCATTAATGATTTCTGTTAATTAGGTAAAAATAAAAATGAATAATGATACCAAAGAGGGCCTTAGTTTCACACCAGCAATGGCAAAATAAAAATTTTATGTAGTATTAAAGGGGCCGAGCTACAACGAGTCGATTCAAGCCACATGTATTAACAAATCGGTTCAGTCGGGGCACCGACGGGCTAGCACTTACACTGTGAACGTCCGTTTAATAAATGACACATTTATCAATCGGACTGATCCAAGTTGCTTGTCGGGCATGATCTAGCCTATCAATGCGGGCTTAGAATTGACACCCCTAATCTTGACTACCTCAATTTTTGTATTAAAACTAGCAATTGATATGTGGGAGAGCTTAAATCTATAACTAAGGAGGCTATAACAAAAAAAACAATTGATCTATAAGTTGGATATGCTGTATAATTTAGAAGACTCTAGTTAATCTATCTTTTTCCTTGTTTAAATAAATAAATAAATAATAATAATAATAATAATAATATTTGTTTCCTACCACTATTGAAGAGACCTTACACCACTTTGATGGAGATTTGTAACATCATTCAAATAAATATAGATTGAGATCCTAGAAACATGAGCTTGAGCTTGTGATATAGCTACACCTAATTCCCGACCGGTTAATGCAAGAACTATAAATAAAGGACCAGAACTTTATAAACAACTACTTCCCATGATAATAATAACCAGCAACCTCAACGTAACTACTTCAAACCACAATGTACATGACATGCTACTAACCAAAAGCTGATGCACTTGCCACCATGTGCAACCCTCGCACACAACACATTGTATGGAGGATAAGCCTTGCAACTCTTTTGGGGCTGGCTGCTTGTTTTCCCATCATAGAATTTTAATTTACATAATCTATGATCTATCTGTGGATTAAAAGTTCATAAAGATCCAATACATTTGTCTTCCTAATCTCCGTCCAATCTAAATGTTTCATCTTCCATCCTGATAACCGGAACCAGTAGGGCAACCTTGTTTGATTTAGAAGACTTGTCTACAGGCGATCCATTGCCATGGAAAAACCTTTTGAGCCTTCTTTTTTGTTTTCTTTTTCCATTTTGTTTGCAGTGGTAAACTACTGACCTTTAGGAATTATTTGCCACATCAAACACCCCCTTCCCCAAATCAAAGAAAAATAGAATTTTTCAGAGTTGAAAGGGAATGAAGATAAGTGCAATAGCAGATTTCCATTTTTCATGTTCCACATTCATCTAAGGGCAATGCATTTACAGAGGAGGCAGTTCAAGCTACCTTACATATGTGACATACAAGCATAATTTCTTGTTTTAATAATTTACAGTTTCTTTGATTGCATCCAAGATCTGCAATGAAAAGTCAAAGAACATATCATTCTGATAGCATTGAACAAATGCACAAGAAAACAAGAAAGAGAAGATCGAGATCAACCTTGTTCTTGGTTGGCATATAAAAAGGTTCAAATACCAGAGGGAATGGAGTGTCAAGGCCGCAAATTCTGGCTACAGGTGCTTCCAACTGCACAAATTAATGTCAGATTCAAATTGTTGTACTAGATAAGAAGCTACAATGCTGTAAAAAAGAATCAAAGGAGTAGCAAAGTTCCATCATCTGGTGGCAATCCAGACAGTTACACATTTGTTCTAGTGGCAGTCACATCCTTCAGAATACTATATACTAACGATCAGGGGTTTCAAGAATAGCTACCTTTTGGCCTTCTAGGCTCAGCAAAGATTCACATTAGGTATTCCAATTCTGGTGAATATATAAATATTTTGAATTAAAACAGTTCCATTATGCAAAGTTTTCAACTTTCTATCCATGACCATGAACATGAAAAGTTGTCCTACATGGATTTAGGAAGCCATATTGGTTATTTTGACTCTCCCATACCTTTTTTTTATTTTTTTTTTTTGGGGGGGTGGGGGTGGGGGGTGTGGGGAATTCTACATGTAATCTAGACACACGATATATAAGTTGGATAAGTTGCATACCATAAATGCAGCCTATGAATACTTAAGCTATAGATGTGATGTATGTGCAAAGAGAAGGTTGAACATTGGACAGTTTCCACAAGAGCAGGAACAATAGATATGGTGTAAAAGACTCAGGTTACAGAATACCCTGTTACTTTAGGCAAGACATCCAAAATAGAACCAAATGTTCCGAAAGACAATAACGCATCGAAAACTGATGAACAAGTATAATAAGCACTGGTAGTTGACCACCCCCCCCCCCCCTTTCTCTCTTTCTGAAGGACAAAAACTTGCACAAACATGTAGTTCCAGAGTATGAAAGCAACAACAAAATAGGAATCAACATATGCCTGCGTTTACCCTCAAGAAACACCGTTCAGTAATGGATGCAGAGATTTCAGCACCAAATCCTCCAGTCACTGGAGCTTCATGACTAACCTATAAAATAAAACAAAACACAGAATGGTTAGAAGTGAAAGAATCCATGAATCTTTATGAAGCTCTACCACTTACAAGAAGCCTTCCAGTCTTTTTGACAGAGGCTTCTATTGTTTCTTTGTCCCAAGGTATCAAAGTTCGAATGTCAATCAGCTCACAAGAAATTCCATCCTGCAAAGGTTCACAAGCAAATGAAAATCACAGCATTTCAGTTGTTGAAATAGGAAAAATGAATCATTCGGCATATATGAATTATACTGAGGACTTGCTTCATTCTGAATCCATCTGATACTCAGACCACTTACCTTTTCAGCATCAACACAAGCCTGTTCCATGACTGAGAGCTGGGCACCCCAACCAACAAGAGTTATGTCCTTGCCCTCACGAATCACCTAATGGATTATAGAGCATTTAGGTAGTTCCTAACGATCTAAAATGCTTGGTTGCATAGTATAAATAGGTGATTCATACCTCCGCTTGGGATAGTGGCAACATATAATCATGCTCAGGAACCTCTTCTGCTGCCAAACGGTAGAGCCACTGAAATTCAAAATGACATTAACATGGATACAAGCAGCACCAAAAGAAAGACAGGGCATAACATTAGTACTTGTCTAGCTTCTTCCCTTTCCTTTTCCCTCCCCCCCCCCCCCCCAACCCAACCCAACCCAACCCAAAAAACCGCATTACAATGTACGCATCTATTACAACAATTAATGCAACAGCATGATAGTACTAAAAGCATACATTTGGGACTTATAGGAGAAAATGAAAGACTTGCCAACTGTGGGAGTTCTAGTAACATCTCGTATTCCCATCCTCCTTCTGCCATGTTGCCCTTTATCTTTATCTCCATTAAGTTTGTGTTTCCTTCTCCGATTTCACGTATTTATTGTCATCACTAGCCATATGGAGGACTAGTGCCACCTTTCCTATTCTGTTTGAAGCCATTACTTCTGGTTGTGCTTGAAATTGATATATATATATATATATATTTGTCAACCTTAGCTTCTTTGTGTGTCCATAAAATGAGATATTGATTTAGGAAAATAATACCATTATGAATTTGAACTTCAATTTTCATATTTTAGCAACTGCAATATCTCAATGTTTTATATAACTCTGGTACAAAAGCAAGCATTACCTTGGGTTCAAGAAAGATAATGGGGTTTGGGTCACGTATGCATGCCAGCAACAATCCTTTTGCTTGATATGGGCTTCGAGGAACAACAACCTATTACAAGAACCATTGATGAGGTTCAGAGCTCATGGAACAAATTATTAGGAGACTATCGAGAAATTGAGTTCATTCCAACAAGGTTTGCAAAGCCAGTACAGAGCATCTAGCAGATCCTAAACCTTGTCGAGTCCAATAATGACTTGGCCAATTCTAAGAATGAATATATTGTCAGCTCCCTCGATACGTACATTTGTACAATAAGACTCTCCATTCTGCTGTGAGGAGAAGGAAGACATACCTTGAGACCCGGAACATGACAGAAGAAAGCCTCTGGAGATTGTGAGTGATAATGGCCACCATGGCCTACAGCTCCATATGGGGTTCTTATTGTCAAACCTGGGAACAGAAAATGGAATCTCAAGAAGGGAATTTTAGAATCTATTTTTGGGGGGTTGTAAACACTACAGGAAATCTGTACCTCCACAATTGAATTGGTTCCCACTCCGGTATCTAAATTTTGCTGCTTCATTGACAATCTACAGATTAAAAATGGCTAGGATGAATGAAGTTTCAATTGTTTCGTCATGAAAATTTAGAATCTGAAAGGAATCATGCCTGATCAAAAGCGGGATAAATATAATCTGCAAACTGAATCTCAGCAATTGCTCGATTTCCCTATCATGTTAGCAGAACGACCAAATTAAATCTGACAGAAGTTAATGAAGATAGGAAGTCTGCTGGCAAGATGGAATATGAACTTAGTTTGAACGCACCATTGCTGCAAGACCAATACCAAATCCAACAATCCCCTGCATGAATGTGATTAGTATTAAAGTTAGTCTAGCACTACCTGAAATGCATACTTCCATTCAAAATTAAAGTGGGAAAAATGGTATACCTGTTCGCACAGAGGAGTATTAAAAACCCTGTGTTTACCAAATTGATCTGCCAATCCTGTTGTGCAGCGAAAAACCCCACCAAATCTCACATCTTCTCCAAACACATAAGCGCTGTTAAAATGTTCAATTATTAAAAGCAGTACAGAAGACCGGTTACATAAAGTCAAACCAAATAGAATGTCACGAAAAAGAACCAAGACTACCTCTTCATGCAATCATTGAACTCAATAAAGATTTCAGTTGTACTACATACACAACACGCTGAGTTCTCACTTCATCATGTAGGTATTAATGTATTATAAATACATGAAAATATTAAGGATCCATATTACAGTCTGCAGCTAACATAATTTTATGTGGAACACACATATATATAGCACATGATAGTTCCCATTCAGGAAATCTACGATGGCATTTTGACTCCACTGGGTAATAATAAAAATCTGGCATAGCGGATTGTTGATCAAATTTAAAAGATCTCCACAGAGTACCAATTGATGGTGATACCATGGCTGCATCTATTTTTTATAATATTATTCAGTGTCAAAAATGACTTGGAGAATTGTTGGTTGGTTCATGTAAGAAACTGATAGCAGAAAATCCTTGGGCCCCGAATTGATTTAGTCTTACAACTATGAAGGATTGCATACAATAAGAATATATTTATGAGAATAGGAGAGAAATCCACTTCATATTCTCTACAAACCCAGTCATAAAAGTGCCAGTAATTATGAATTCAGCTCTGTGGAAAGCGAGTCATGAACAGAGGGGGAAAATCAACAAAGGAAATTTATTGAAGCTTGGTTTCCTCCTCGAGAACCGAATTGCACGAGAGCAACATCAAGATCATTATTCCTTCAAGCGGTAAACAGGGAAAGCAATTAAGCAAGCAAACAAGGTGCTAAACACCATTAGCACTGATCGAATTAATTTTTATGAAAATTGGAGGATCTGGGTGGGGATGTCTTCAGAAACCAAAAAGTGACATACCGAGGATCTGTTTCCAGTGCGACGGACAGCGCTTGGTTAATTGCAGTAAAGAGATTGACGGTTTTCCCGCTTTGTTGGAGCTTATGTTCATCAGCGGAAGTTGAAAATCCCCTCTTGGAAATCGAAATCCATCGGCCCAATTTATTCAATCTCGTCGCCATGAAGACCTAATAATTACACAGAGGACAAGAAGAGGAGAGAAAGATGAATGACAAGGAAACTCTGAAGACGCAGAGGGACAGACAAGTCATAGGAGCTATCTAATCTAATAAAGAGTCGTCGTGGAGCGGGTCTCCAATATGGAGGGACTGGCGGAGTCAACTAAGGCATCGTTTGAAATATGTTTATTTTCCCATGTGATTCTATTTCGTATTACTTTATCTGATAATGCCAAATAATTTTTACTCTATATTTTATATCTTGTGGTTTGAATGAAAAATCCCACTTTATTTTACTTTGGAAAAACCTTGAAACATTTGGAGTAGTATGATGTTTTTAGTTCTAACCTACACTTTGCAGCTTTTGTGTCTCAGTTGTCATTGCTTTTCATGGCTGTTGTATGTTTGTGCAAGGGATTCAAATTCGTTATAGAATACGTGTGAGAAGAGAACCGATTGTTAATCGATTGCAATCCGCTGATGAACATAAGCTTCAAAAAAGCTCCGATTACAGTAATCAAATTCGTGGAAGCAATAAACTAGCAAACCGAATGCTAACCGTTTAAAAATTATATAAAATCGAAATCGAAACCGTTTAAAATTGTGAAATCTAAACCGTTTAAAAATCGTAGACGCCAAAACTGTTTACTAAATGATTGTGATTTCAAAAAGTGTAACCATTTAGTAACTGGTGCGATTATGGTTTCAACCAAAATATATGTGAACCGAACCCAACCAAACCATTTAAGTCGAAACCGAATAGATTAACACCCTTAGATTGGATGGAAATTTTTTTTTTTTTCTTCATTGCCTAAAAAAAAGATTCAATATTGGGGAGGAAACACTGTTAGAAGCCCAAAAAATGTGAAAATTTCTCAATATCTCCTTAGAAATATTTATATTTGTTAATACTCGATTGTGAAATACTTTTGGACAACTATGCCTAAATCTCTAAACTTACAAAATACTTTCTCCTCTTTTTTACTTTGAATTCTACTATTTTCCTTGTTAACATTCTTGGTCAATCTACTTATATTGTAGGGCTGCTAAATTGCCAGTGTCTATTACTTGTCGCAAGCCCAAATAAAAGAGGAGAATTGGAGCATCAAGTCACAGTTATTGGCACTAGAAAAAACCCTAGCTAAACCTTTCTATGTGGATTCTACTTTTACATTTAGTAGGGTTGCTAAATGATGGGTTGTAATTTTTTTTTTTTTTTTTTAACCCCTATTCTTATTGACATCCTTTAAGATGTCAAATAATGTCACATTTCTTTTGTGCCCTTTCAATATACTCAAAAAGTGTACAAGACAATAACAGTTTTTTTAATTTTGTGTACTCCCATGGTCCAGCAAAGCTCTTCTCTTTGAAGTTTTGTAGAAGTGACCAATATTCAATTTTATTACCATACTCTTTCGGGGGAAATAGATGTATATCGCCCTCACTTTCTTTCTTCTTTGACTATGTGGGCCCCTATATATGCACAATGTGGTTACTTCTTGTGGTGTTTGTACTTTTATTTGTGAATCCATTTGTTTAATCCTCGCATATAGAAAATGTTTTTTTTTTTCTTCCTGTTATTGCCTTGGACTTGCTTCCAAGTAGATCAATATATCACTCCTACAATCACCTCTCCTTTGTGTTCATTGGTTTGGTGAGGAGATCCATGCAAACCACGTGTAGATCCATCAAACACCCTTTTTTCTCCTTTGTGCACATTGGTTTGGTGAGGAGATCCATTAGATGCAAGCCGTGTGTAGATCCATCACACACCCTTTCTTTTGCATTCATTTAGGACTTTGTATATGCTAGAATGGACTTGTTCTTCTACTTGCGTCATTCACCTTGACTTTATAAACTTGTCAAGTTTCTGTCTAGTCGAAGGACATGTTTAGGGCTATATGGGTTTTTTTTTTTTTTTTTTTTTTTATATTTCTTTTTTAATTGTTTAATAGCACTTTAAATACATATACAAGAGAGGGGGAGAGGGAGAAAGGGAAAGGAAGTGCTCATGGCACAAGGTGAAGAAGACAAAAAAGTGGAACCAATGACCTTCTTGAAGCTTACACTCAACCAGCTAAGCAAACAGTTGTCTTCTGGTTATACAAATTTAGGGTCTCAATAACATGCCACATGACACACAACACATCTACAAGGTACATTTATGTCATCCCCAAAAGTAAGTAAATAAATAAAAGAAAAAGATTGGGCACAATGTTGTCTCACTCCCTCCACCCCTGAAAAAGACTTAAAGACCCCCGTCGTTCTCATCCTGCGCTCCCTATTGGCGCATGCCACTAACACCTACAAGTAGGCCCCGTGTGCCCATCCTCAGCCCATAAATAAATAGATAAAGGACTGGGAATTATACATGAATAATAGTTCACACGGCCTTAAAGATTACACGGCTTAAAACCCATTTGATCATATGATTTTTTTCCCATTGGATCGAAATGTTACTCTTTAGAAAAGATTTATAGTTCATTCCTTCCAAAATATCCTTGAAATCATGCATCCATGCAGATCTTTGTTCTGGTTTATGTCTTAGATGGGCCCATCAAAGAGCCTTGCCTTGCAAGGACAGCAAATTTAGCATATTCGCCTCTAAGTCATGGATGGACCTATGAAATATAGGGTGAAGGAAATCCATGAGTGGTGAGTGGGCTTCTAGAGTAATGGGCCCATTTAGCTACTCTTAAGTTCCATGTCCCAACTTCCTTCCGAGTCCCTATCCCATACCGCGAAAAGTCCCAACTCTGTGAAGCGAAAGAAAGATATTCGAGCGGGGAATGAACAACCCGACGCCAACCCGCACTACCAATCGCAACATGTGGCTATGGATCGTTCCGTGAACACAAATTTCCAATAAATTTTTTTTTTTTTATTTTTTGTTTTTTTGGTGCCAAATATGGGATGTGAAATGGGTATTTTCAGTGTGAGATGTTCTGCAACTCTTTCCCTCTTCCTGTCAGTGAATTGAAGTGAAGTGAAGGAAGGCCTTAACGTACCACCAGAGTTTTCCTCTCCTTCGGCCTTCGACTAAAGGAACCTGTAGACTCTTTCGTTTATGGCGCAGTTCACAGTTCAAGGAGGTCTGAAGCTGCTCTTCCATGGTGATAGATTGTCTTTTGGGTTCGAAGTTAAAGACCCGTTTCATTATAAACTTGGCGGTTTGTCAAGATTCGCGGAAGGTCACCCCATTCAACTCCTCGATAAAAATGTCAGGTTGCACAGTTCTACCCGTGTTAGTCGTTCTAGGAACAGGAAATCGACCACCTCTAATGCGGATGTGCCTGACGACGTTTATGATGAAGACGGTGAATATGAAAGGGATGACTTGGATTGCTTCCGAGGTTTGGTCTTGGACATCTCTTACAGGTTAGCCATTTTTAATCTTGTAAACTAAAATTTGTATTAGCTTCTTCGTAAGGGTTCTCCTTGTTCTTTCTTTTTTCCTTATTTTTCTTGTAATCTATAAACTTGAAATAACTTTAATGGGGGTTGGTTTCGAACTACTTTGCACTTTTAGGCCGCGCGGCTTTGGGTTTTTCATAAACTTTTCATGAGTCCTGACTAGGCAGAAGCAATTGCCTTATTCCTTGGTGGTTCCTTAGATGTTCGTAAGGATTACCAACTAATATATTTAATGTGTTTCCTAAGCCTTCCAAGTCGAGAGGGATGTGAACTTAAGTATTGAGGTATGAGAAGGATGTATTTCTGCTCATGTTTATTTCATTGGTTTTTCTCATTTTTGCGTGCATCTCTCTGTTCTTTCGATGAACTTTCCATCATTCAGCACTGAAAGGTAAAGCTCAAAATAGTTGAACTTTTTCGTTGTTGTGTTGGACTACCTCTTGTTAATCTGGGATCAGACATACCTACAGCCATACAGTTCTGTCAAAACATTAATAAGTGCTGTGGTTAATTTTTTTTATTTTCATCTCAAAAAACACTCATAGTTTAAGGAGAAAATGTAGAACTGAATTTTGGTTTTGTTTTTGTTTGTTTATGACCATTCTGTGGTAGGCCAATCAATGTTGTCTGCTGGAGGCGTGCTATCTGTTTGGAGTTCATGGAGAAGGTTAGATTGGTAGTCTAATTCAATTTGTTGGATTTTAATAAATTAGGCATGCATAAGTATGTATATGCATACTTCTTTTTACCGTAATTGAATCTCTCCCCCCCACCCCCTTATAGAACCTCTTAATCCATCTATTGAATTTGACCCTATTTCCTCTCCCCCCCGGCAGGCTGATGTTCTAGAATATTATGACCAGACTGTAAACTCTCCCAATGGATCCTACTATCTACCAGCTGTCTTAAGGGTACAATCAAATATTTATGGTTATAATTATTCGACTTTTTTAATTGGGACTCTACTTAATTTAACTCCTCTCAATATTTTTCTCTAATACTTTTTTTCAATGAATTTACTGCACACATATTGGAATCAGTCCATCTCAACTGATTAAAATCACTCCCATTTCCAGGTTCCCCATTTACTGCAGGTTGTCAAGAGAAGAAGAGTCAAACAAAACCTTAGTCGTAAAAGTATATTTTTCCGGGATATGTTCACTTGTCAGTAAGTAATTTGCTGAAGTATTTGGACTCTTGTGATCAGTTTGGCATTTGCAAAACAAATTACACAAAAATAGTTACTTGGTTCAAATGCAGTTGGAGGTTCCAATTGGGTGATTGAACTGATCCTTGTTACACTGTATGACATAAAAATAGGATGAATGCATATGTTGATAAGTGGTAACAAATAAATGGGCTGTTATGTAGATTAATTGCTTATATTCAATACTTATTAATTCACCCCAGATCTCATAGTTTTATTTTAATTTTTTATGGCGATGTAGGACTTTGAGGGACTTTGGGTTCTATGACTGAGTCAAAATAACAGGGATTCAAGGATTGGCTGGTTGATGTTCTATGCCTATCTAGAAGGGGGAAAATTATGAGAGCAGAATTGGAGTTTAGGATTTAATATTTAATAGGTACGAAATGTTAATGGAAGTTAAGGGTTTGTAGTTTGGGATTTAATAGGAATGAAATGTTAATGGAAGTTAAGGGTTTTGCTTGGAGATTAGAAACTGGCACTAGAGCTTATTGGTGGGTTAAAGGAAGGATGACTGATTTTTATGAAAAAATTAAGGTGGCCTGTTAGATGGATATTTATGGTGGACTGCATGATGAGATTGGCAGTTGATTGCTTGGGTTTTGAGAACTAGGTTTTTGGATAGAATGCTGATTGTATTGGAAAACCGAGGAGAAAACTGACAAGTTGAGAAAAATGGAATAGAAGTAAAGTGAGAGATAAAACATAGTTGAAAAAGACTGGACAGACCTGACCATTGAACCATATTTAACTGTAGAAGCCCATGTTTTCAGTTTCCATCCAGTTTTATGACAACTGTATGGTTAATCCGGAAAAAGGAACCAGACTACTTACAACAAATATTTGATCCCCTAATTTTAGCTAAAGAGCATTTGAAAGTATGAATTTATTCTCTTTTTTATAAGTTGATCAGTAAGTGTAATTTCATGTTCATCATATTTTCTCTAAAAACTAAACTGGAATAAAACAATATTTGTATCCTTATCTTCACAAGTTATCGTAAATGAAGATCATAAGAAACTTTGAACAGCATGTATTTCCTTGCCTGATTTAACAGTCTAGTGCATTTTTCTCCTGTCAATTTTCTTAACTGATAAATCCAATTGATGACTTCTTTTGAAGTTTTACTCTGCTGAAAACAGACTGGAAATTTTAGCGGGTACATAGAATGGGAATGTGTAAAATCAGAGGCATATATTTAGAGACAAGGTTGTAACATGTTTATCTCCTACATAGAATGGGAATGTGTAAAATCAGAGGCATATATTTAGAGACAAGGTTATAACATGTTTATCTCCTTTTTAACAGGTATTGCTCTTCAAGAGAAAGTTTGACCATTGACCATGTTCTGCCAATTTCTCGGGGTGGAGTATGGAAATGGGAGAATCTGGTAAGTTGGCACCAGGAACTTGTATGTTTTTGCCACAGAGAAAATGGTTTGTCCTTTTGTCAAATGCTTCAGAGGATATCTTTGATTTTCTTCACTTTTTTTTTTGTCTTAATTTGGTAAAGTTATATGTGGTTGGTCTTAATTTGTTGAATTAATATGTGGTTGACTCAATTATCTGTAAATTGTCCAAGAGTTTACCACTCTGCTCTTCTTGGGTATTTATAGTGAATAGAAAATCTCTGCTTGGACTTTGTATTAATCGAAGTGGTTGGGTTCTAATTCATGATCCCGTCTTGCTGTGAAGTAAAACAGGTTTCCAGGATTGGTGACAAACCAGAAGATATTTGCACCCACGAAATGGGAGAACACATAGACCCAGGATAATAGTAGAGTCCTTGTAAAATAAACTTGGGGTTTTATAGAAAATCCAGACATTTTTTGCATGGACGAATCAGGTTCTGTTATAAAAAAATCTCCCAACAAATTGGATGTCCGTACTCTCAGAAGATTGGATGACTTACCTCCTTTTCTTGCCATGTGGTTTGCAGCTGCATATATTGAAGGCAAACCATTGGACACTATTGGATGGGTGGGGTCTGTTATTAGGGTGTTTCTAAAGTCTGTGAACTCATGCAATGCCCCGTTTTCATGTCCTCACCCAATGCAATAACCTTTTGCAAGAATGCTTGTATCTATGTGATTATTCCGTATGGCAGGTTACAGCTTGTGCGAAATGCAATTCAAGGAAAGGTCAGAAGACTTTGGAGGAAGCAAACATGAAGCTGAACAAGGTCCCTAAGGTATCTGCTTGTTCTCCCTTTTTGAAGTGTCATTAGCTTAGCAACAGGGATAAGAAAGCACTGCATCACTGTCGATTGTACAAGTACTCTTTGATCTTGCAGGCCCCAAAAGAATATGACATACTTGCGATACCTTTGACAACTGCTGCTATGAAAATGCTGAGGATGAGAGAAGGGACACCAGATGAGTGGCGTCAATACCTAGCGAAGCCAACTTCAGAGCCATGAAGATGGTTGTAATGTGCATATCTATACTCCGTACATATTGGATACTGCCTGACCAAAAAGTAGTTGGAAAAGTTTATCAAGTGCCTAGTTTCTTCTAGTGAGTCTTCTTGATGCATATATAGTTCATGTATAGTTACCGAAGCCCAAAATGTTGTAATTTCATCTCATTGTACATTTACTGAAGCTTAATATGTTGTACTATAATCTCATTAACCTTTACTTTGTGCCTTAAATCTGTTCAATTGAAATAGAAGTATCAATGCATTAAACTGACAGGAAATTGATTTTCACAGTGCTTGTCAAGAATCAATTGTATATTTGGTTCTCTTTAATATGGTTCAGTAAAAGCATTTCTTCATTGATAGTATGAAAATAGAAATCTTCTCTCATTATGATTTGTGGTGCCCCATTAATGCAATTCTGATTTCATAGGGAAAAAGTCAAGCTAAGGAGGGATTCTCGGATAAAGTGATGATCTTCCAAAGTAATATGAATTTTCTCATATGAGAAACCATGAGAAATGCAGCCCAAGCCAGTGAGGACTCTCAGAACAAACAAATTGCTGTTAATTGGAGGCATTTACTTGCACCCGAAGAAAGACTCAAGGAGACTAAACTGTGGCTTATTTTAAACCGACACCCCCCAATCCCCACCCACCACACACCCCCCCCCCCCAAAAAAAAAAAAAAGAGTTTCAAAAGTGAATGGGAAAAAGGGGTGCACGGTTGTTCCCTATGATTACTTATGTAAAAATTCCATTTTGCATTTCAACCACTTGTTCTTGAAAGTAACCCCTCCACTCATTATTATGGTTCTAACTTTTGCCAAATGAAAGAAGGGGGGGACATCATGATCAGTTGTGGTTGATAACAAATTTGGTACGGGGAAGGCTTCTGACTATAGTAGAGTAGAGTTTGGGCCTCTTCTGTCTGTGTAACTTACAGTAATATACTTGTAGACCCATGTTCAATGGCACTTAAACTACAACTACAAGAGAGAGGGAAGAGGGAGGAGGGAAAGGAGGTGCCTTATGGCACAGTTATATACCCATGTTAAAGAGTTAAAAAGCAGAGATTCCTATTTCCTATCCCAGCATTCACTACACTATCTCACACACAGAACATCACTCAGCACCCAAATGAGGAAATCTAACTTATACAAGAAAAAGAAATAAAAACAGTACAATAAGAGAAGAAGATACCATGCTGCCTGTTAGACCGTTAGCCCTCCTTTTGTTTCATCATAGGGACTCTGCAGTCTGTAGCTGTGACTTTAGGTTATGTTTGCTATATATTCTTGGAATAGATCCTAGGTCTAGAAGGTATTCTGAAACTTGATTCTTTCTATTTTTCATTTCACAAAGCATTCTAGACCCAGAATATATTCCCAGAATACATATCAAAAACAGTTACACAGCTCAAGTGTCTGCAGGTAAGATCATTAAGGAAATATATTTGCATCCCGGGCCTTTTTTTTCTTCTATTTTTTGGCACTTCGCAGAGAAAGATTCGCTTTTTAATGGACAAATCATGGTTGGGCGGCTGTAGAGAAAATAGTTCTACCCTCAAATATTATCATTTTTATTGTTATATTGTTCATGTAACTATGCAAGTAAATGTGGGAATTAGGATTTAGGACACGCAAAAGCAACAATTCAACTACTCTTTGACCAAATCCCCAAAAAAGGAAGAGAGGGAGGGAGGGAGGGAGGGAGGTTTGAATTCATGAGTTATATTACTGGGCCCACAAAAGCAGGCCCATTTTTTTTCCCTCTCTTCCTAACATTTATTTCCTCTCCCTCCCTTATCACCCAAGAAGAATAACTAATCCAACAATTATTAAATTGAATTTTTTTGCTGAAATCCATAAATAGGGGAAATTTATGGAAAATACAGACAGAAGGTTGTGTGCTGTGGCCCTGTGCGGAAGACCTTTTGTGTGTGTGTGTGTGTGGGGGGGGGGGGGGTTAGAGCGGTGTGGTTCTTCCGTTTTTTGCTTTCTCTACCGACAGAAACGACTCCACAAAGAGCAGAAAGGGACTAAAAAACATTTACTTTGTGTCTTGTAACTTTTGTTAACTTCTCTCTTTCGCTGTCAGCTCCTTTTGGTTGGTTCAACCTTAACTATACTTGGCTATGGACTTCTCTCGGAATGTGCCAGTCTCCGGTGGCTTGCAGTCAGAACTGCCGCCGGAGCAGCTTATGTCTCCGGCTCCCTCTTCGCTTGGGGGTTTTTCTGGTTCTTTGGACGACCTTTTCCCAGCTGAAAACACGGTGAGTACCTGTATACCTTATCTCTTGTTTTTCGTTTAAGCAGGGAAAAAAAAATTTGACGGTTCTTCTGGGTGTTTTTTTCCTTTCATATTTTACCTTTTTGCTAAATTTTTGTTCCTCCTCGAGCTTTCCTCACCATGTATGGTTACTTGGAGATTAAAAAAAAAAAAATTCCTACATTTTTCTTTCTGGAATACTGATGGTGGCAGCAGAGTTTCTTTAAGGAGTTAAATCATAGCCCTATATTATAGTTGCCATATGATTGTATGTTATATTTTCAATCCTCAATTTTTTGGTAATTGTTTTGTTTTTAATTATTATTATTATTATTGAAATGCAGGAAGGTGATGTTGGCTTAGAATGGCTCTCAATATTTGTAGAGGACTGCTTATCCAGCAGTGGAAACTGTATCCCAGCACCTAAAAGTACCCAAAACAACCAAAAGCCAAAAGCCTCAAAGCCCTTACAGAGAAACCATCATAACCCATCTCTTCATCAAGACTTTGTAATCCCACCAGGCAAGGCCAGAAGCAAAAGGAAAAGAGCTACTGCAGCCCCTTTAAGCAATTGGTCTCATATGGGAGTATACCCACAAAACCAAATCCTTCATCTCAGCTCCTCAGATCCTCCTCTACTCCGGCAAGCATATTGGTTAGCTGATAGTGAACTCATTCTGCCCAACAAGGTGAACAATAGTAGTAACAGCAACACCTGTATCAGCAGAAAAACAAGAGATGGAGAGGAAAGAAGACAGGAGAAAGTGGAGGTGGTGGTGAGCAAGGAGAGCTCAGAGGGTGGTGGTAATGTGGTTGTGCAGCCAAGGAGGTGCACTCATTGTCTGTCTCAAAGGACACCACAGTGGAGGGCAGGTCCTCTAGGTCCCAAAACACTGTGCAATGCATGTGGGGTGAGGTTCAAGTCAGGCAGGTTGCTGCCTGAGTATCGGCCAGCCAAGAGCCCCACCTTTGTGAGCTATAAGCACTCCAACTCTCACAAGAAAGTGATAGAGATGAGGATGTCTTTGCCCTCCTCTGTTCATACTGAGTAGTAACAGTAGCGGTATTAGTATCATTAATTTCTTCTTTCTCCATCTCCATATGTAAAGATCATCAGACTCAGTCCCCCCCCCCCCCCCTTTCTCTTGGAACAAGATGGTTATTATATTTAATCTTACACCAGTTAAGCCCCAACCCTTCTTCCCCAATGAAGCAGGAGAGTCCTAAAAGGGCATTCTATTTCGACTCAAAGAATCATTCCTGATTAGTGTGGATAAATCTTTCTACTTCCATTTTTACTGCTACTCATTTTCTATTCCTTTTCCTCTCTCTCTCTCTCTCTTTTGCTTAAATTTTTTTCCTTTTTATAGGCTTATTGCCCTTCTGGCTGGCTCCCTTTGCAGAGCAGAGATAACATATGTCTCCCGCATGCACGTGATTTATCATTCTTCCATCCCTAAAATTCTCAGGAAAATGGAAAACAGTTTTAAGATTCTTTTGTCCTTTTCTCATATTCTTTTCCTATCTTGTCTCTTTGGATTACTGGTTTTGCCAACCAAAAGGGATAGAAATTCAATGGATAAGAAGACATCATTACCGGATTACCCTAAGCACGGCTCACATGTTCTCTAAATTTTAATCTAAACGAACTTTGCAAGTGATGAATCGAAAATTTAAGAATCATCCAAAGATGAATGGATGTATAGATGAGATTATCCCATTACAAACGTGTGTAAATGATTAAATTTGGAATTGAAATATTATAAGTGATCAATTCAAACCCTTTTCAACATATGTAACGGTAAGAATTACCGAATCAACTTTTCACATGGCAAAATTTATCAATTTTTTTTTAGTTGGTGGAAACAAAATCTATCATTTCGATCCCAAAAAAAAGCTCTCTAAATGTGCCTTTCCACAGATAATTTTCCCTACCAAATACCTCCAAATGTTAACATATACCAAATGTTGAAGAAACACGGTAATAATGTTAAATCACCTGATTTGTAGTTCTATACATCTTGAACAACTCAATTCAACACAAATGAAGGCTGTGTTTGTTATGCATTCCTAGAATAAATTGTGAGTCTAACGAGAATATATATTGATTTTTTATCAAAAAAAAAAACCATATTTTGATGAAGCAAGAAAATAGAGAAGAATCGGATTTTATAATGCATTATAGATTCAAAATCTATTATATGATACATACCAAACAATGCCTAAGCTTTCTCTCAAACCAAAGTATTTTGGGGTCGACCACATTAATCTTGTTATACCATTCTACTTTTTTCAAGATGTTCGGTTCATCATTATTCTAAGGTTTTCCAAGTAAAAACACCAAACCCAAGTTCACACAAAACTTATATAGGAAAAAGAATGAGGCCCGACAGTGCCTCGAATTACCCTCTCAAATAGAGCAATGAAATGATTACACTACCCCTCCCCTTGGATGCTAGCACTCACGCTCCCATTGCATAGGGGCCACACAGCCTGGCATCAAACCCCTTCCCAACTTATATATTACTTAGCGATGAAAAAAACTCTATTGGTTTAGTGTAAGGAACACTCAAACACAACCCCTCTTTTTAGGCCACTGTGAAAAGATGCTCCTGTCCCTCTAAAATAGGGGTTGTCTGAGCGTTCCCTATGTCAGAATGAGAATGTTCTTCCTTTACTTAGCATTAGATTGGTGGTTTCTTTGTTTCTTAAATGAAGGATACCAACAACAACAACAAACTCAGTCTTATCCCAATTTAATGGAGACAACTACATTGATCTAAGCAAAAGCAAAACAGAGCAATGAAAGTAAAATAAATTAAAATAATAGAAATGAAGGATACCTAAAATCCAAAAAAAAAAGGAAGGGAAGGAGGGGTTTGGGTAAAGTACTTGACACTCTTCACTCGAGTGAGAAGATTAATCCATTGATTAATAATCTACGGAATTGCCATTTTGGGGGGCCGTGGGTGGCAATTTGAGCATATAAAGAAGTAACAATTTGACTGGTAGTTGGGACCTAAATCAAAATTCTTTTCAGACCCAAGAAATGTTAAAAGCCTTGGCAAGGTTTTATTACCTCTCGTGAAAATCCACATACATTTCTTAGGAGGAGAGGGTGGTAGCTTAAGCTTAGCCACACTCAGGTTACCTTACTTGCAAGAACGGAACAAATCTATTCTTTAGGTTACCCATTGTTTCACTCCTTATTTCCCATTTCATTAGTCCTTACCAAATGGGTAGATCCCAATTTCCTATTCAGTCATTCTCATTCTATAATCTAACAATTACAGGACTTTTGAAACTTTAGAAACCATGTCCTCCAATACAAGACAGTCCTTTTGGTTTGGTCTTCTGCATTCTATCTTCCTCACACAATAAGCTCCATATAATTGAGATTTTGAGATTAGAATTTAATTTTAAATTCAAATGGGGAAGAGATTAGCAAAAGATGACACCTCTATGATTATAATAAGCAGTTCATCTAAAGTGGCGACCATATAAAGATGGGGGGAGATATCAAGATATTTATAAAGGAACCGCAAGGTATTAGAATGGGCTTATAAGGGGATTGAAGAGATGTTTTGATTATAAAGGGTCATATCCACCATCCAATAGAGGCGGAGATTAAGCAGCAAAGGACTTTGACGTGGTGGTGGGGGTGGGTTGAGGCTGCATGATTGAGTGCCTCTTTTAGTGTATGGGCTATTGTTTTGTCTGCCTCATGAGTCATGACTAGGGTTCCCACCAAAGGCCATGCATGATCTTCCCCTTTGAAATTTTGTAACACACCCACACCACAAGAGAGAGAGAGAGAGGTGGGCAATTCCAATGAATGAATGAAGCCATCAAAGATGTTACCGTTTCCCCTTAGGGAAGGATTGTTTTTTTTTTTTTTTTTTTAAAAAGAGAAACATAGCCCTGCAAATGACTACTAAACCCCCTCTGGAAAGATGGATATCCCGCTCATAGTGATGCATCCACCACAACTTGGTACTATCTTGAAATTACTAACACAATTATGTCAAGTATCAATCACAAAAGTTTTTACATTTTGATTTTGACCAAATTTTGTATAGATTCCCAATATATAAGTATTATTTGAGATGTAGCGAAGAGCAAAACATTGATAATGTCCCACAAGTTGTCTAGTTTCATTAGACGCCAAATGAATCTACCAACACATGCAGCAAAGATCAAGAGTAGTGCCAAACCAAAATTCTTCCAAATATAACCTGATTTTATGTTGGCTTTTCAATATATCAGTTGGCTCTTTAGTTCATGCTGATATAAGATTCTCCTTCTCGGATTGCCAAACAATAAAGTGGCGGAACACAATTAGTGCTGCAACTTGATATATTCAAGTTATTTCACCATAAAAAAAAAAAAAAAGTTGAACAAATTAATCTTAGCCAAAAAACCAAAGAACGTTGAACTAACTAGTCTTTGTTGAACGAAAAAAGTAAAAACATAAACTCTTCATGCTCTTCCAACTCTATTGAACTATGCCACCTGATAACTGGTCCTTCTACAGATACAAAGCAGATTTACATGATGAAAAACCAAAGAAAAAGGGTAAATTGAGGGAAAGAACATTTAAAAAAGAAAAAAGAAAAGGGCAAAAGTAAAAATACCAAAACCCCGAGAGAAATACTGTTAGGAGAGCTACCCACCACCTATAAAACCAAACCCATCAAATCCTAAAGCCACAGGAAGAGGTCATAACGGTAAAAAACAAAATGGCAGAGAAGAAAGACTCAAATATTCAGAGATCCTGAGATGATATTGAACCTGCCTCCCTATAACTAGGAAAAATCTAAGGAGGCATTTCCATCTCTCATCTACATTTTATTGTCTTCTAGTAGGCCAGATCAACTTGGAGACCCTAATCTTGGGATGTCGGGGCAGTGTTTGCTTCTGAATGCTAAATCTAGGTCAGCAAAACTTCTTACCCACTCTCGTAAGCAACCCCACAAACTACATACCACTTTGGTGAGAGAATTAATTCCATGGATAACTAGCATCCATTTGCCACCCCATTAGCTACAACCCTTTTCTCTGTCACAGCTGGTTTAGCACCCTTTGGGGCATCTCCAGCTCCGGCAACTGACTCATTCTCTTCAGATATCTTGTGTTCACCATTTGACTGAATAACTGCTGAAGCAGCGCCCACCACCGGCTCCTTAGGCATAGCTGAGACCACCTCCAAAGATTTTTGTAGTCTAGGTTTTCCATTAGCCATTTCTTTATCTTTTTCATCACAGAGAGAAATATGAGTGGACTTCCCATCCCAAACCTACACATCAGCAGTGCAAATCAGTTGATCAGAACTACTCTACACAATAAGAGATTTGGAAAGCCAAACAAATGCAGCTACTTTGATGTGTAGAATATCTAAAACGAGGGCAAAATATGTTTTACCTGTTTCTGAAACTGCTGTTGCTTAGCCCTTTTTTCCTGCATTGTCTTTTGCCGAGCCTCATAGAACCCAAAATCATCCAGGATGCAAGTCTTGCTAGAATGATCCTTGAATATCTTGAGCATTTGAAGCCCCTGCTCGAACTTGACCTGCAACCACCACTAACCTTGTTAATGAAACCAAATGAATAGAATAAAATTGCACTAAAAATGATTCAACAGGTACCCCACCTCCTGAGTGTCCCTACTGTTAGTGACAGGCTTGTTCTCATTGTTTTCGAGGGTGATGTGCTTCAACAATCCGTTGGGTACATCCTTTACAATATGCCACTTCACAGGGAAACAACCATTCCACTTGTCTTGTTGCCAGTGCTCCACATTCTTGTTGAAATCAACTGGACCTACCATCTCTGCAAGTCCAACGAACTGTCCACTGGTATTGACCTGAGAAAAAATTAAAATGGCCTTGTAACCATGCTAATCTGTAACAGGGGAAGTTAAAGGCCCATTAACAGGATTATCTCTTACCGAGAAGAACAAGAATAACGGACAGCCACCAGACTTCTCCTGTGCCTCCTGGTAGCCAGCATCCAACTTCTTGTTGCCATTGGGTGTGCTAGCCCACACACCATACTTTATGCTCTTGTGTACATCATCCTCGCTATATGATTTAATAATAAAGAACTTTGCATTTGAATGCTTCTCCGGGAAGTGTGCCCGATTGTACTGTTCGCCATCTGCAATCAAACTAGAATTTTCCTTGTCCTTCTCAATATCAGTCACATTTGATGGGAGGTTTTGTCCCTTAACTGCTAATGTGATAGGTACGAACCCTTTCTGATTCTTAAAGCTTTTGGCTCTTGGGCCCCTGTTCAATTCATTCAAACCATCCATGTTCTCATTTCCATAGCCAAAGAAACCATTTCCACGCCCTCTGTTTTTGTATTTGCTATCAACAGCCAACCACCCACGCCCATTTGCCCTGGAGTCATAACCATTTGATCCAAAACCTGGACCACCTCTAACAGTATTACTTCCATACATCCTGTTGTTTGGGTACATCCTATTCATGAATCCAGGAGCAGGGTTCATGCCAGACGTGGGTCTCGGGTGGTGCAAACCCTGCAAATAGATTTAGTTAGAAAAGAGTAATAATTACCGACAGTGCAAGTCTGATGAATTCATCAATTAAACAAAAAAAACAAACAATAGATAGAAGAAGTATTACACAAACAATAAATCTAAGACTTTGTTCTCAAATTAAATAAGAAACATAAACTTACCATAAGATGAGGAACAGGGCGAAGATTCGAATTCCTCCCAGAAGGACCATTACTGATATGCGATACAGTTGAAGAAACAGAACTGCTTGTAACAGGTCTAGGTTGCCCATCCGAAAAAATTGGGCTATCCAACCATGGAGCAGCTGATCGCATACCATCGAAACAAAATCTAGGGTCCTGATAACCAGAAGCAGGGATGCCACCTGGCAAGACACCTCTCAAATATGACCCATTGGAATTCAAAGACGAATTTTGGTAGCTGGGTCTTAATGGCCCAGATGTATTATTTCCATCTACATTCCCATTCACAATTCCATTACTATTTCCTTTGGCTGTTTCTACTGGCAAAGGCACCTGCTCAGAAGCAACAGACGTGGAAACATCCCCTTGAGGAACAGTGGGCTGGTTAGGAGTGTAAGGCCCACTAGGGGGGGTTGGTGGCTGATAATAAGGGGCAGGATACTGGTAGTGTTGGGGTCCATACAGCTGACCATCATGTCCCATTGTAGGCACCGGAGAACCTGCTGGGGAGTATGGTCCATAAGGTGCATATCCATAACCATGGTGATACATGAGTGATCCATTTTCCCCATAAACTCCCTGTCAACAAACAATTCAAGTTGAACATCAAAACAAACTCTTAAGAATTGCAAGTAATATCAGTAATGGGGACAAGAGATAGAAAACAGAATGTTTAAACATGCCTACAATCAAAAGCACACATCTTCGACAAAAGTAATTATATAAGCAAGCAAAATAACTCACAGGGGACATCTCCACTCCATCTGGATTTACATATCTAGAGTAGTCATCCCACTCGTTAATAGGTCCATCATAACCTGTAATTTTGAGTTTATGAATGGTTACAACAGTACAAAAAAAGGACAATTTATCAACAAATCACTAGGAACATTTTTAAATAAACTGTAACTATTTGCATCAGCAAACCAATTGTTACTGTGTAGCAAAATCCTTGCACAGAGAGAATCCCATATAGGTAAAAGTATTGAGCAAAAGATCAACTTACCCCCATAATAATATGCAGTAGATGGATATCCATTAGGAAGATAGCACATTGTTGGATCCACGAAGTCCTGAAGTAGAGGAGTTATAGACCTCTCTAATGGAATTTGACCATTTGGCACATCAGCAGCATCAACTGATCCAAATGGTATAGCAGAAGCCTGTGTATGGTAAAGATAAAGAACATCATAACAGAGACACTGAGGTTAAAATTCCAATAAAGACAAGGAGTAGAACCAAAGCAGTAATTTTCATTCAAAGCTAGAGTACGTTTCAATGTCGCAAATTACCTTCTTGGTGGCCTCAGGAACTTCAAGAGTCTTGGGCTGAGAATCTAATGACAATTTCTGCAGTAAATCCGCAGCTTCTGTGGTAGGAAGAGTTAAGGAACAGTCTAGGTTTGCGCAACATCAGTCAGCTACTAAAAACATTACTTTCTTTAGAGAACAAAACAAGGGGGTAAAAAAGAAAGATAAGTAAACTAACACATCTTTCAATTGTCTCAAACAGATGAACTTCCATTAAGGTATTAACATAACATACAAAGCTCTTCCCCAAAAAAAAATTAATAATAATAATAACAAAACTTGGTTGACACTCAAATTCCAATAGCCAAAATAATAGGTACCGCAAAAATTCTACCCTATACACCTTTATAAACAAAAAAAAATTATTGGTTTATTGCTGTGAAAGAAAGAAAAAAAATACCGTATGCAAAATTCGAACGAATCACAAAAATAAAAAACATAGATCTCCAGAAACAGCGCCGCAAGCTAAAACCTCGCCAAGCACAATTAATAGCAGAAACCCAAATAGATAAGCCCTTTCAATAACTAAAGACCCCTCCCATGACAAATTTCCAAATGGCTCACCCTAAATAAATCTCACCAAGCCATCTCCTCATGAGAAAAGAAACCAAATACAACATGACGAAACCCAAGAAGAGAAGTGAAAAAAGGGGGGAAAAAACACATATCCATAGTCTCCAGATCCACAAGAAACCCCTAAACAAAACCCATCAATCTAATCACACACCAGCAGAAACCAGACGGCAAAGAGCGAAAAATCAAATCCGATGCGTCAATATCGTACAAAAAATAAGATCCCAAGGAGAAATGGTAGGAAAAAAAAAAAAGCTAATCCAAATAACAATGAACAAATTAGACACAAGATCTATAGTGAAGGATACGATCTGCAGGTGGGGCAGCAGCTGCCATGATCCGACCTTCGGAGGAGATAAGCAAGGGAGGGGAGTACTCCTGTTCCCTAAAACGTTAAAGAGGGGGATAAGGCGCGGGAGTTCTGGAGGAGAGAGAAAAACCCTAGGGGATAGAAAGAGGGGAGAAAGGAAGGCGCGGGGGAACTTGGGGGGTCAGCCGCCAAGGGTTTGGGTTTGGGGAAGGAGAGGGTTTTTTGATCAATGAAAAAGCGATGATTCAAATAGCACCACCAATCCGCCCTTCAAAACCGGATATTTCTTTCTCTCTCTCTCTCTCTTTTCTTTTTTCCTGTTGAAACTCTTTCCTTTCCCTTTTTTTATACTTTTCCTTAATTTCTTCCTTTCGCACTTCCGCTTGAAATCTAAAAAGTACTGTTCACAGTTCACGTGAGAGAGAGAGAGAGAAACCCTAATCATCAAAGGACCAATCTATCCCGTGCCTCAAGGAGTGTTTAGGGCCCTCTACGTTGTTGGGCTGTGGGCCTGTGGCTGGCCACATGAAGTCGCTCAAGGATATGGGTTGGGATCCGGATCCTCTCCCATGCTGGAGGGATGCAGTGAGCATATCACGGGTGAGAGTAGTGGATGATTTTTATGTGTTGGAGAGGCCTATTTCGTCAAGACGATAAAAACCGTTTGATTTATGACAATGGCTCTCTCTTATTTCTCCCAACCCCCCTTCTCCCTTAAGGTCATTGTAAGGCCAACCTGAGCAAGACATTGGTATCAGCATCGATTGATATTGGTATTGATTTGGATTGGCCGGTGTCAGATTGAACCATTTTTTACCCCTTAAAATATCAATGTCTTTATTTTTTTTTTCCATTTTACCCTCTTCTATACCAATGCCATCAGTATAGTATTAATATCATATTGGTATTAGATATTGATGATATCAATACATATCAGCCAAACGACTGACACAATATTAATACCTTGAACCATCAATTTTAGATAAATGATACGGTTGACAAATGCAATATAAAGTGTTGCGAGTCTTGGGACTCATTGTTGTAAACATCATATTTGTGCAAGAGATCGCATTTTGGGCAACATTGCATCATGTTCTCTATATTAGATCGGTTGTAAGGAAATTTCGTAATTTCATTTTTTTCTTCGTCATATGTTAGATCAATTGTATATGTGGGGCCATCCAATGTGGTAGATCCTGGCTAAACATCAAGGTAGTAAAACTCTACTTCTATTCTACCCAAAAAAAAAATCTAATTCTATTATTCAGCCCTGTTTGTTCTGTTGTAAAAATTTTCTCCACGCAAAATTTTCATATATATATATATTTTAAGTTTCACAATAGAAAACCTTGTCAACATAATATTTTTATTTTCTGGCATTTTACATGGAAACATTGGAAGATTTGGAGGCGAATTCATTGCAACTGTAATTATGTAACTAAAAGGCTAGTATAAGTTCCCCACATCATCATCTCCACTTACCATGTTTCAAGCTTTTAGCCCAAATGCTAATAAGGTGGTTCCTCTCCTCTCATTCTTTGTTATTGTTATACCCATGTCTTAAAATTTCTATTTTAATTGTACAAATGAAGCATCGAAGGATATCAATACCGATGAATACTAACAGCCGTATTTTGCCAGGAAGGGAAGGATGACTCCACTTGCACTTGCTCCTCATGCCTTAAAAATTGAAAGGGGTTCCGGGTGCAGAAGAAAATGTTAGTTAAGCTCTTACACTTCACGGGAAGATCCCCAAACCTTAAAAGTGAAAATACCAGTCAAAATCGGGTTATGTGGCCGTGGGACCCAAACCTTCATACTTGTGCACCTCAAACCACCTCCATTGGTTGGTACCACTTATTGGGTAATGGATTAATGTATCAGGTCACCCCAAAGTGGGCCCGTTAATGCCAAATAACGAGTTAATCCGGTAATGGGTGAAAACCCATTTTTTCTCCCAAACAGGCCTTAGTTAATTAAGTAACTATAAATAGCCTATTACCATTCATTCTCCACCTACCAAAGTAAAAGCAAGGGAAAGGAGAAAGGGAAAGAAGAAGAAGGAGAAGGAGAGCAAGGAAGGAAGATGAAGGGAGGAGCAAGGGTTTCCTACCAACTAAGGTAAATTCCACTCACTCACTCTCTCTCTCTCTCTCTCTCTCTCCTCTCTTTTGAGCTAACAGAGATCGCCCCAACTGAATCCCACATCTCCACTCTCTAAACTTACAAATAGGAAAGAGGATTTGGTGTGGGAAACTTACCCTAACAAAATCTTGGGTTTATTTCAAGTTTATAAACCCTCATTTAGGAAATCCCAATCAAAAACCCCAATTTGAGTAACACAAAACCTAGAAATGGAAAAAATTATTAAAACCCACTTTCCCACTTGTTAAAACTACAAACTGAGAAAGTGGTTTAGTGTAAGAGATTTATCTTAGCAAGATTGATGGATCAATTTGAGTCCATGACCCCTCCCTAGTAAAATCCCAAAATTTGGGTAACTAAACCATATAAATAGTGGGTTTTGCCCAAACCCTCTATACCCCACCATTTAAACTCGAAATTGGGTTAGAAAATATGAAATTAAATACATGTATAGTGGATTGGGGTGACCACATAAGCCATTGGTGGTCACCACTTACACCCTCAACTTAAATTCCCTAATTTAACTTAATCACGACTGGAAACTTTGGGGAAATTTGGTGCATTGTGTAAATCTATCTTAACTAACCCATTGAATACACTTAATCTAAGTTAATTGAGATGGGTAAACATCCCCAACGTATAAATCCGCCCTATAATTATAAAACCTTTAATATGAGAACAGTTCCAATAAAAGAGAAATAAGAAATTAAGTTAGAGCATATGCTTAGGGTCTCATTTCTTTACGGTTGATTTATTTTCTTAAAAAAAATCTTGTGTATCCTAGGAGTAGAACCAAGAGGTGACGAGACAACGCGACGCGAGGCCATCGGCTATCCATCATCACCTATGACTCGAGGTGAGGGGATTTTATGCTATTTTATGGAATGTTTATAACGTGTCATCCATACGTGCATTCATGACAGTTGCATGTTAAAATTGTTTCCTGATTAAATATAAAATTGTGAATGTTGATGATATTGTTATTTATAACTTGATGTTTGCATATTATTAACTTGTTCTATTTGGTGAATGTGATATTGCATAATGGTATGATGGTGTGTGTATAAGTATGACTTATGATATGGAATGTGGCATGTTAGAATGCATGAGGCTAGGAAAATAACCCGGGTGCTACAGCCCCTTGCCAATAGGAGTTTAGTTATTGGCTATCCTACAGCTCGGGCACTGAAGGGGTTCTCTAGACTGGACCGGGGTTGTAGGGTGGGATTATTGATAAGGGGTTTGCCATGATCGAAGGGGTTCTCCGGACCGACACATGCAAGCTCCTGTCTCACAACTATGTTATAGTAGCGCCAACACCAATATGGACTTAGAATGTGTTGGGCTAGGAAAATAACTCAGGTGCTACAGCCATTGTCAATATGGGTTTATGTATTAGCTAAACCACAACACATCATGGAGACCTGAAGGGGTTCTCCGGACTAAAACCGCTACTGTCCTACAGCACGGATGACCAGAAGGAGTTCTCTGGATTGGGACCGTGGCTGTAGGTTGAGATTATTCACTAGGGGTTTGCGGATAGCTGAAGGGGTTCTCCAGACTAGAATCTGTAGACTCTTGACTCGCAACTAGCGTATATCGCTGAAAGACTGAAGGGGTTCTCTGGACCAGTGAACCAGGGATATCCCCTATGTTGCAATAACACTAATACCCATTTTGAACTTAAAAATTGTTGCTTAAGATTGTTTGTTAATAACCGGATCATGTCATTGCATTCATCTAATTTCATTAATGTAGTTGTGGTTGAGCATTCATACTTGTCTCTATTATTATGGAATATTGTGATTGTTTGTGTGTATGTGCACCCCTCATTGGGCTTCATGGAAGCTCACCTCTGTTGTTGCCTCCTTTTTAGATGTGGATTCAGGAAAGCCTTCAGAGACTGTGGTTGAGGAGCCGACCTTCTATGGAGGTGACTTCTAGGACGAGGAGCTGGTCATGCACGAGGATGGTTGTGTATGCAATGATTGTGCTTTCGGAGCACGCTGAGGATGAGAGTATTATCTTTCTTTTTGATTATTTTGTTTACACATCAGATGTAGCCCTAAGGGCATAATTGCAATTTAAATTACGCTGCGAAAATATTTTGGTAAATATTATTAGACTTACCAGTTATGTATATTTGACTCTTATTATTATCTTGTGATCATAGAATCATTTCATAATTTTATGCACTTAAACTACTGCATCGTGGATCCTGGATGGATTGTGGACACATGTGCATATCAATGTCACTAACCTTCATATGAATAGAGGCGAGGTGTGACAGTTATTAAGCAAATAATAAAAGAAATTCTAGTGATCAATTGTGATAAGGGGATGATGTATCACATTTCCCTGCCTGATTTAAGAGTTTTGAGTGTCCTACGTGATACACAATTTATTAGTTAAAAATAGAGGTAGGCCTGAGTAGCTAGCCCTCTGTAAAAACAGCTATATGGGCTTCAAAAGGTGTATTATAATACGATTAAGACAAGCCCTCCCCAACTCACAGTAAGCCCACGAGATTCCCGATGGGACCACTACAAAGGGCCATAAGAGTGAGAAAATGAGAGTTTTGTGGGCCCCTGCTACGAAGCGTGTGATATTATCATTGCTAGATATAGGTAGAGACTTATAATACGACTTGAACCTTTGAACCTTAGACCTCTTATTATCATCAGTCCTTGATTTAATCCTCCAGATTAAGAATCCTAGAATTGAGGCTATGTTTAGTTCAGATTTTAATTCTAGAATGATGGGACTCCAGTTAACTCTCGAATAAGAAATTCAAGCTTAATTTTGAGAACCAAACCAAAAAAAGAAGTGATGGATCTTTGCATGGTTCAATGTCTACACCATGAAGCAGCGGAAGCCACAATTACTAGCTATCACTCCACAGTCAGCTCCAACCTGTAATGAACGATCCATCGAAAACAAAATTTTGAAAAATCTCACTTATAATCAGACCTAGTTATAAATAATAAAGAATCGAAAGAACTGTACAAAAACAAAATTGAAAAAATAGGTAGTTGAATTTCATAGATTTTAAACAATAGTCGGACAACTTCCCTACTAATTGTCCTTCATGCTTGGCCTAGAAAATTGTTTGATTGAAGAGGTTTGGGATGACATCGAGCACTAAAAGAACTGCCAATGAATGACCATGAGGGAAAATATGAGTATTGAAAAAAAAAAATAATAATGAATTAAAATTGAAGAAGTTATATTTATTCATAGAGGCAATTTTCCTTCACCCACACTTCACCCTTGACTAAGGAATTAGGATGGTGTGTAGAGGGTATCGAAAAAACAGTAGAGATATTATCAACTTCGTACATAATGGGCAGAGCATTTATGACTCTAGATGGGTGTATTTTTCCTTTATTCAAAAGATAAAAAGGATTGGGGAGGTAGGTGGAATCCATTGTATGGTAACAAGCATTTTAATTGCCTTATTCCTCCTAATGTAAATTTAGTCTTCAAAATTGAATATATGTTATTTATATCATCATCTAATTATAAGTTTATCTTCAACCTATTTGAGCATTGGCACATGTTAAGAGAATACTTTAAAACATAGTATTTGATTTTTCTTTTGTTTCTAGAAGTTATTCATAAACAAATATATTAAAAAAAAATAAAAAATGAACACCTTGTCAAATGATATGGCAATTCCAAGTAATAGAGGATATTGCTAAATAATTTCAGTGTAAAATGAACAAAGAATGAAGCTAAAATCTGAAAGATGTCATTTTATTGGAGATGAGCCAACACCAATTTACTGATACAATGCTATTAGATGGAATTCGGATCATATATAATGGCTGATCCATGTAAGGATCAGCAGAAATCATGAATATAGTGATTGAGTGTGTGTGTGCGCGCGCGTGTGTGGCCTCAAACCATAAGAGAAGAAGGAAGAAGAAAATTAGGATTAGAGTAAAAGATAAATAGAGGCTTCATGTCGAACACTTGTATCAAAGATCCCAACAACAACAACAACAACAACATCATTTGGATAAAATCAGGTGAAGATCATGGTTCACAATTTTTATGATGTGATATAATTAGGATCATATTTTTTCTAGATTAGTACTACAAGATGACTCTTAATAACTTGAGATCACACACATATATAAAAATAGGGTAAAAAAACTTTACCCGCTTGCGTGGCTTCCAATTGACCAGTATGCAGATCAATGGGAGGCTACACAAAGACATCTTCACATGGATTGGATAGCTTTTTTTTTCATAATATTATTCATAAATGATTTTTTTTTTCAAGTAAACTAAGAGTCAAAGATATCATTTTTATTTTGATAAATTAAGAAAAATCATTGCAAATGATTTCTCAATATTGACTCAATTGGGTGAATGGGCCAACAACGGTAGAGGAAAGATTCTTAACATATTTCGTCTCAACCAAAGGAAGTATTGGTGGATGTAATTAGGAGGGGATTTACCTGTCAGTCTCAACAGGTATAGATCCAAAAGTAGGTATAAAAATTGTGAATAAGATAGTTGTTTAATATTTATATAAATAGTATTAAAGTTTCATAAAGCTCAAAAAGCATTTAATGAATAACAGAGTTTAGTCTTTTTTTTTTTCCCACTGATATAGCCAAACTGACCTCTCGGTGGGGGCAATGACACGTGTCGCCTCTAATACACGTGTCCTCCGCCAGACGAAGGTTCCAAGAAACCACTCACGCTCAAGCACACTCAATCACCGAGGCACGCTCGCAAAATCACGCGGGATCACGTCGTCTGCATAAGGGGAATATTCCCTCCAGAAGGTTGGACGTATTCAAGTGGGACTCTAAGAGGGAAGAAGGGGAAAAACCCTAAGCCCTAAGAGCTATATAAGAAGGCACGGAAGAAAGGGGAAGGTAAGTTCTGATACCCTCACCATTACTCCCTTATTGAACTGTGCGGCCGACCCTGACTTGAGCGTCGGAGGACTAACCCCGGACAAAGCTCCGGGCCTCCGTCGTCTGTGTTTGTGTAGGTTCGACTAGCGGGGTATTTTTGGCAGCAACAGATTGGCGCCGTCTGTGGGAACGACGGTAATGGTGGGGAGAACCTACAACCGAAAGAGGACAAGAGCGACGTCCAACATAGACATGGGGGAAGAACCTTCAGGGGAGCTTCCTCCCTCGGCGGAGATAGGACGAGAAAGGGGCCATGACGACCGGGAAGTGTCCGTCAGATACCAGCGTTCAGCTGGATATTCAGTACGTGAAGGCAGCGACCATCAGCCTCCTGCAGCCCAGGAGTACGTGACGAGGCAGCAGTTCGAAGACCTCCAGGACAAATATAACCGGATGGCCGAGACTATGAGGGAGGTCTCCAAAGCTGTCTCCCACAGGACCGGCGGAGCACCCCCAGGTCCCCACGTCCAGTTTGAGAGGGCTCGAGATGAAGACCGAAGCAGTACGGGATCGACAAGGGCCGGTCGTGACCCTCGAAGCCGAGCAAGGGAGAGTCCCGCGCCCCGAAGTAGGACGCGACGCGCCGCCAGAGACCCGCATGGGGATCCGCACCAAGGAGACAAACAGAGGTCCGAGGACTCGGGATTAAAGAGGATGATCCTAGACCTGAAGGACGAGATCAGAAAGGTGGCAGAAAACCAGACGGGGAACCGCGAGCCCGACCTCACCAATGACACGGCCTTAGCTGACGAGGTCATGAGGGACCCGCTCCCGGTCGGTTTTCGCCTGCCCAAGTATGACACTTATGACGGGTCAGGGGACCCCGTCGATCACCTGGAAGGTTTTAAGGTCGCCATGCAATTCCATCGCGTCTCAGAAAATATTATGTGTCGTGCCCTTCCATTGACGTTCAGGGGAGCGGCGAGGCTGTGGTACAACCGACTGCCGATGAAGTCGATCCACAGTTTCAGCGACCTGAGTTACTTCTTCGTGAAGGGATTCTCTAGTAGCCAGCCCCTCCAGAAGACTACGTTGAACCTAACCAACGTCAAACAGCAAGAAAGGGAATCGCTGCGGAACTACATGAAGCGATTCCAACAAGAAAAGATCACAATCAGGGGCCTAGACCCAAAGGAGGAGTTCACGGCCCTGCTAGGAGGCGTCAAGGACAAGGAGTTGAAGAGGTCCCTGGCGAAGCATACGCCTAGAGACCTGACCGAGCTGAGGGCACGATGCGATAAGTACATCCAGATGGAAGAAACCCTCCAGGCCGATGAAGAAGTCGAAAGGAAGGCGGCGAGGAAGAGGCCCTCAAGGGTTGATGATAAACCCGTCGAAGAAGGAAAAAGACGAAAGTCCGAGCGCAGTCGGGCCCCCAGTCCACCAAGGAAGTTTGAGAGGTACGCACCCCTGAACCGAAGGCGAACAGAGGTGTTAATGCAGATAAAAGATTCCCCAGATGCCAGAGCCATGAAGTGGCCAGGAAAGATGGGGCGACACCCCGAAAGACGCAATGGGGACAGATATTGCCACTTCCATAGAGACCATGGCCACGATACCGAGGACTATTGGCATCTCAAGGGGGAGATAGAAGGAATGATCAGAAAGGGATACCTGGGTAGATTTGTAGACCGGGAGAAGGAGGTGGCCCCAGATGGTAGCGGCCGGAGAGATAACCGTCGGAGAGATGGTGGAGGTCGTTATGAAAGAAGGGGGCTCGCCCGCAGAGGCAATCAAGAACAACGAAGGAACTAGACACCCGAGGAAACTGACCGTCGTCCTCGAGAGGAGAATAAGAGCCCGACCAGAGTTATAGCGACCATCTGTGGAGGCCTGGCCACCGGAGAAAGTTCGGTCTCTGCCAGGAAGGCGAAGGCCTACGCGAGGAGCGTCCATATGGCAGAATGGCCGAACAAGAAGGTGAAGACGGGGACGGTTATCTCCTTCTCAGATGATGATCTGGAAGGGGTACAAACCCCGCATGATGATGCCTTGGTCATCACCATGACCATAGCGGACTGCAAAGTGAAGAGGATCTTAGTGGATAACGGCAGTTCAGCTGATATCCTGTTCCTCGAAGCCTTCCGGAAGATGGGCCTCGACGAAGGGAAATTAAAGAAGGTCGAACACCCGCTGCAGGGATTCTCCGGCGTCCCAGTGAAGGTGGAAGGGTCGATTGAGTTGCCGATTCGAGCTGGCACTGGAGATCTCCAGGCGACGGTCATGATCAACTTCCTGGTGGTGAGCATTACATCGGCGTATAATGTCATACTAGGAAGGGTCGGGTTGAACCTGTTAAAGGCCGTCGTCTCCACTCCCCATCTCAAAATGAAGTTCCCTACCAAGAATGGCGTCGGGGAGTGTCGGGGCGATCAGGAGACATCCCGGAGATGTTACGCCACTACTCTCTGGGGAAAAGAAAAGGCGGGCGAGGCGCTCCCGATAGAGGATCTACGTGATGATGCCAGTTATCAACGGGGGGAGCCGGCCGAAGATTTGGTGCAAGTTGAAGCTGAAGAAGGGGATGACACCCGGCAATTCCAGATTGGGGCTACCATGCCAAGGTCACAGCGAGAAAGACTCATCTCATTCCTACGGAACAACGCTGACATATTCGCCTGGTCGGCGTCGGACATGCCTGGGATAGATCGAGAGGTGATAGAACATCATCTGAATGTTAGCCCAATGAAGAAGCCGGTGCAGCAGAAGAAGAGGACGTTCACCCCCGAAAGACAGAAGAAGATAGACGAGGAAGTAGAAAAGTTACTGAAGGCCCGGTTCATCCGCGAGATCCAGTACCCGGAGTGGATATCTAACGTGGTAATGGTCCCGAAGGCAAACGGGAAGTGGAGGATCTGCATCGACTTCACCGACCTGAATAAGGCCTGCCCGAAGGACGCATACCCCCTGCCAAAGATAGACCTACTCATCGACGCCACGGCGGGATACGAGGCGCTGAGTTTCATGGATGCATACTCGGGGTACAACCAAATCAAAATGTCCGAAGCTGATGTCCCGAAAACATCCTTCGTAACTGAAGGTGGGTTGTACTGCTATGAGGTCATGCCTTTCGGACTAAAGAACGCAGGGGCCACCTATCAAAGGTTGGTGAATAAAATTTTCAAAGGACTGATCGGCAAAACCATGGAAGTGTATGTGGACGACATGCTCGTGAAAAGCCTGAAGGCGGAAAGACACATCCAAGACTTGGAAGAGGCGTTCCAGGTGCTGCGACGGTACGGCATGAAGCTGAACCCGGCAAAATGTGCCTTCGGAGTAGCCTCGGGGAAGTTCCTCGGCTTTATCGTCTCGGAAAGAGGAATCGAAGCCAACCCAGCCAAAATACAAGCCATTCGGGACATGAGGTCACCCCAAAACGTGAAGCAAGTCCAGGAGCTGACGGGTCGGGTCGCCGCCCTCGGAAGATTCATGTCTCGGTCTGTAGATAGATGTCTTCCTTTCTTCAAAGCGCTGAAAGGGACCAAAAGGTTTGAGTGGATGGAGGAGTGCGAAAAATCTTTCGAACAATTGAAGGAATACTTGGCCGCACCCCCGCTGCTGACAAAGCCGAACACCGGGGATGCCTTGCAGCTGTACCTTGCTGTATCGGCAGTTGCTGTAAGCGCCGTACTGACGAAAGAGGAAGGGAGGCAACAACGGTCAATATACTACGTTAGCCGAACCCTTCTAGATGCCGAGACAAGATACCGAAAGGCGGAGAAAGTGGCGTACGCCCTCGTGACGGCGGCAAGAAAGCTGAGGCCATATTTTCAGTCACATACGGTGTGCGTACTCACCGACCAGCCCCTGAAGAAAATACTGCAGCGACCAGATATGTCCGGTCGCCTGGTAAATTGGGCCATAGAGTTAGGAGAGTTCGACATCCAGTACAAGCCGAGAACCGCAATTAAAGCACAGGCCCTCGCAGACTTCATAGCGGAGACGACGATCCCCGATGACCCGCAGGAATCTACCGAGGAACGAGGAGAGGAGGCTTGGACACTGTATGTGGATGG
>NC_056565.1:1093228-1099602 GCF_013358625.1 Macadamia integrifolia | reverse complement strand
GGCCACGAGACAAAGGAAGTTTGTCGTGGTGGCAGTCGACTACTTCACGAAGTGGGTGGAAGCCGAAGCCCTAGCGACGATAACCGAAAAGAACATAAGGGACTTCTTCCAAAGGGCGGTAGTATACAGATTTGGAATCCCCCAGGTTGTGGTTACGGACAATGGAACTCAGTTTGTCAATCCAACCTTCAACGCGTTCTGTGAAGCCCTCGGCATCAACCATAGGAAAACCTCCATCGGGTATCCATCGACCAACGGGCAAACAGAAGTAACCAACCGTTCGTTACTCCAAGGGATAAAAAAGAGGGTAGATGATGCCAAAGGACTATGGGAAGACGAGTTGCACCACATTCTCTGGGCTTACCGCACTATTGAGAGGTTAGCTACCGGAGAAACACCCTTCATGTTAACATACAGCACCGAAGCTGTACTCCCAGTAGAGATAGGGGCTATTACCCATCGGATTCGGTACTACAACGAAGACGAAAACGACGGAGGGCTCCGGGAAAATCTAAACCTCTTGGCAGAAACCAGAGAAGCTTCGCAAGAAAGGATCGCCACCTACCAACGGAGGGTCGCTAGGCACTACAACGCCAAAGTTCGGAAGAACGAGTTCAGGCAGGGCGACCTTGTCCTGAGAAGGGCGAAAGTGTCGGACCCAAGACATCAAGGGAAGCTAGATCCAAACTGGGAAGGTCCCTACAGAGTCTCGAGGGTAATACGACCAGGGTCCTATCACCTAGAGACTACAGGGGGAGTAAGGGTACCCCGATCGTGGAACTCCCATAATTTAAGAAAATTCCACCAGTAGTGAAGTGGCGGGCACGCACTCTTGCCATCTGTAAATTTTTCCGTCTGTAGTTCTTTGCAATTATTGCCCTTATGAACCTTTAAGTTGTAATTCATCTTAAAATCCGGAAGATTTTATTCATGGATAATACGAGAGCTGGTTTACGGCAATTGAGATTCTCCAGGCTGATAACTTTTAACCCTGCGGAACGGATGACTGAAGGTCCACACCTCGGTGGAGGCACAAACAATGCTGGGTTGACCCGGCCGAGTCACCCCTTCGGTTGGGAGTTCGGCCAAAGCCGAACGGACCTGACCGAAGGTCACCATCAACCTGACCTGACTTGGGGTCGAAGGAACTTACCAAAGGAACATACCCTTCGGCTGGAGCCGAGGGTACACACTTGGTGAATTGCTTGGTGATTCTAACTATCGAAGGGTCGACCTTCGGCGAAGACCTAGCATCTAACAGACCCTTCGGCTGGAGCCGAGGGTACACACTTGGTGAATTGCTTGGTGATTCTGACTATCGAAGGGTCGACCTTCGGCGAAGACCTAGCATCTAACAGACCCTTCGGCTTGAGCCGAGGGTACACACTTGGTGAATTGCTTGGTGATTGTCTGACTATCGAAGGGTCGACCTTCTGCGAAGACCTAGCATCTAACAGACCCTTCGGCTGGAGCCGAGAGGGAAAACACTTGCAAAAAAATTGCTAGTGATTACAGGGTCGGCCTTCGTCTGACTTACAAACAGGTCGGCCCTCGGCCAAGTCTCGGGGCAATGCTCCTAAGAAGGTCAATTAGGGTTTCGGCTCTTTGCACCTATTTACGAATCGAAGACAACATTAAAGGGACAGAAGAGATGGAAAAAGATTGATGCATTCATAAAGCCCGAAGGCAAGGATTACATTAAAAGCCCGAAGGCTAATTACATAGGGCATAATGCCCGCAGCCACAAGAAGCCCAAGGCTGGTTACATAACAAGAAGAGGGGGTAGTCTGAGCCGAAGCCTGAGTCGACCTCAAGGAGCGTCCGTCGGGTTCGCGGCCTCGCCTTCGGCTGGGAGAGTCTCCTGGTCCGAACCTCCATGGCCGGGGGTCGGAGGGACTTCTCTATGCAGTTGGACCTCGCCTTCCTCGCTGCAGCCTCCACCATCGGCGTCGGCAACCTCGGTGGCCGATGGAACCACCTCCACATCGTCGTCCTCGAAGATGAGGCCGCTGTCTTCGAAGGAGACCCCGGGGTAGCGCCCGAGGACCCAATCTCGGACATCGATAGCGCCCATTGTGTACCCCAGGGCGATGGCGTTCTTGATCTCCTCCCTGAAGTCCTCGGAGGACCGATACTTCTCGACCCCTCGGACCTCGGCTTCCTGAATTCGGGCCCTCACCTGTGACTTCAGCTCCGAGAGCTTCCGATCAGACTCCCGACGCTAGAAGACCAGCTCCTTCTCCAAGTGCTCCACCTTCTCGAGGAGGAGGGTGCGCTCGTTGTCTAGGGAGACCCTCTCCCTCTCACTGACCTCAAGGTCTTGGCACATGGCCTTGGCTCGAGCCGCCAGCTGACCCATATGATTATGAGCCTACACGAAATACCGAAGGTCAGAATGCAAAAAAAAATACAACTAAAAGAAGGCAGGGGGACCGAAGCTTACCCCCGCCATGAAGATGCATGCGGAGGTGATCAGTGCCGCCGTCCCTTGCTTCTGGGCTTCGGTGGCATCTCGGGGAAGACTCCCCTTCATCACCAACTCTCTGGCGACCCGTCCGACGGCCAGAGTGTCGTCTTCCTTCACCGACCATTGGGGGACGAACCCCACCTCAGCCCTCGTCGACGCGACCCTCGGGCCTCAGGAGGTAGCGGCAGATGAGGGGTCTTGAGCAGGCCCGTCTCTGCCAGGAGCTGCAAGGGCCTGGACAGCCTCGGCACTGGACCCTTCTACTCTGGGCCTCTTCTTCGGGGTCTCGGAGGACGGTCCCGTCTTTTCCTTCCTCTTAGATCTCGGCTGTTGTGGGGCGTCACGTGCCTTGGCCTCCTTGATCTTTTCCTGCCTTACCGCCGCGGCGGCCTTAGCCTAGGCTCTGGTGACTTGCACTGCAAGAAGAAGCAAGGGTATTAGCATAAAGAACCGACACTCGAAGGAAGCAGACGGGAGCTAGCCTAACTCACTCGGACTAAGCCCGAACTTGAAGAGGATGGCGTCGGACTTGAGGCAGTCGGCCTCGACTGGAGAACAACCTTCTTGCCGCCTCGTCATTGCCAACGACTCCGCGTCTGCCCCGAATAGGGCAGGGGCGGAGTTCACATCCCTAAGGTCCGGGATGTCCCAGACCGTGCCGAAGGGCACCCCCTCGGTAGACTTCACGAAGAAATACTTTTCCTTCCATCCGTGGATGGAAGTCGGGTAACCCTTCAGGAGCCGAAGGTCCTTTCGGGGGCAAAAATAGTACCAACCCGTAAGCCCCTTGCAGGCCTGAAGAAGGAAATAGTTAATGAAAAGGGGAAGGGAGAGGGGCCTCTTGTGCCGAACGAAGAAGATGACGAAGCTTAACGCTTGTCGCCACCCATTCGGCGTTAACTGGGTCGGGCATACCCCATAGTGCCGAAACACTTTGGTAAAGAAGGGGTGGAGGGGCAGCCGAAGGCCGGCCTTGAAGGCCTCCTTATACAAGCACAACTCCTCGGAGTTCTGATAGCTGGCTCGGTCAGAAGGCCTGGGCAGACGGAGCTTGAAAGCGTCCGAAACACCGAAGGAGGCCCTCAGCTCCTCCAGTTCTGGTTCGTCCATCGTAGAGACGATGTTGAGGGCCTCCACCTCCAGGGGCTCCTGGGTCTGGGCTCGGGCATCGAGCACCCTCTCCCTAAACCCCTCGCCGTTGGAGCCACCCTTGGACCTCGACGGTGAGGCTGCGGATGATGAGTCGCGGGAGGAGGGAGAGTCGGTGGAATCCGAGGACATCCCTCGGACTTCCCCAGGACTCCTATACCTACGTTTTGGCCTTGACCTCTCGTGGGACGATGGGCTGTAGCCCGACGAGGAAGACATCACTTACTTGCGGGTGTTGCTAAACTAAGGGAAGACAAAGACGAAGGCTCAAAGGGAATCTGAGGCCGAAGGTGAGCTCTCCGAAGGGAAAAAAAAATGCCCCACAAATGGCCCCCCACACTATATAGATGGGGGAAAGGCGGTACGACTTCCCGAGCATTAATGGCGCCGCCACGTCAGGATACGAAGCCTCGAGGTTTGCGCCCGAACGAACCTAGCAGACGGTCTCACCTTTGGTGGGGAGTTCGGCCAAAGCTGAACGGACCTGACCGAGGGTCCCTCCTTCGGTTGGGAGTTCAGCCAAAGCCGAATGGACCTGACCGAGGGCCCCACCTTCTGTTGGGAGTTCGGCCAAAGCCGAACGGACCTGACCGAGGGTCTCACCTTCGGTGTGGAGTTCGGCCAAAGCCGAACGGACCTGACCGAGGGTCCCTCCTTCGGTTGGGAGTTCTGCCAAAGCCGAACGGACCTGACCGAGGGTCCCTCCTTCGGTTGGGAGTTCGGCCAAAGCCAAACGGACCTGACCGAGGGTCCCTCCTTCGGTTGGGAGTTCGGCCAAAGCCGAACAGACCTGACCGAGGGTCTCACCTTCGGTGTGGAGTTCGGCCAAAGCCAAACGGACCTGATCGAGGGTCCCTCCTTCGGTTGGGAGTTCGGCCAAAGCCGAACGGATCTGACCGAGGGTCCCACCTTCGGTTGGGAGTTCGACCAAAGACGAACAGACCTGACCGAGGGTCCCTCCTTCGATTGGGAGTTCGGCCAAAGCCGAACGGACCTGACCGAGGGTCCCTCCTTCGATTGGGAGTTCGTCCAAAGCCGAACGGACCTGACCGAGGGTCCCCCCTTCGGTTGGGAGTTCGGCCAAAGCCGAACGGACCTGACCGAGGGTCCCTCCTTCGGTTGGGAGTTCGGCCAAAGCCGAACGGACCTGACCGAGGGTCCCCCCTTTGGTTGGGAGTTCGGCCAAAGCCGAATGGACCTGACCGAGGGTCCCTCCTTCGGTGGGGAATTCGGCCAAAGCCGAACGGACCTGACCGAGGGTCCCTCCTTCGGTTGGGAGTTCGGCCAAAGCTGAACGGACCTGACCGAGGGTTCCACCTTCGGCAGGGGGCTCTGTAAGGCCGATCCGAAGCGACCGAAGGTCTTTCTCTCGGTCGACCCCAAGCCACGGTCACTAGTAATGCCAAGGCCGAAGGAACAAGTCAACCAAAGAAGAAGATGTTGGTTACTCCCACAGGAAGAAGCTCCTAGTGGAAGTAAGGGGCTCCTGATATAGCCAAATTGACCTCTCGGTGGGGGGCAATGACACGTGTCGCCTCTGAGACACGTGTCCTCCGCCAGACGAAGGTTCCAAGAAACCACTCATGCTCAAGCACGCTCAATGACCGAAGCACGCTCGCAAAATCACGCGGAATCACGTCGTCTGCATGAGGGGAATGTTCCCCCCAGAAGGTTGGACGTATTCGAGTGGGACTCTAAGAGGGAAGAAGGGGGAAAACCCTAAACCCTAAGAGCTATATAAGAAGGCACGGAAGAAAGGGGAAGGTAAGTTCTGATACCCTCACCATTACTCCCTTATTGAACTGTGCGGCCGACCCTGACTTGAGTGTCGGAGGACTAACCCCGGATAAAGCTCCGGGCCTCCGTCGTCTGTGTTTGTGTAGGTTCGACTAGCGGGGATTTTTGGCAGCAACACCCACTTTAGGGACTTATAGTTAAAGTTATTACCATTGGCTCCTAAGATTTGAATAGTGTGGTGGATATTGTGTTTCTATATTAGCTATTACCATTTCCTCCATCAAATGAAGTAGCCAATCTATTATGTATATCAATATCTAAACCAATACCTTGAACCATGCTCGTAATGGGGTTTAGAGTAAAATTAACTAAATTTCATGGTAGGTAAGGTGGTTATGAGGGGTAGAAATCGTCTGAAATTCTCATCTCATACAATTCTATACAATTCCACCTTAAACGGTTGACACGTGTAAATATTCCATATCTACGGTTCAGATTAATCAACCATAATACAATGTTAATCAATCATAATACAACCATAATACAATCTGAACCGTAGATATGGAATATTTACACGTGTCAGCCATTTAGGGTGGAATTGTATGGAATTGTACAAGATGAGAATTTCAGACGATTTCTACCCGGTTATGAGGTTCTCTCTTGCTTAAGTTACAGAACATTTTTTGTTTTTCTTTAAGTGAACCTTAAGCAACAAAACCAGTGATGAGACATTGAGACGAGGAGGAATGGGTTTGGCGCACGCTACAAAAGGAGAAAGTCGGAGAAGGATTGGAGGTATTAAATTGCGCCACTTTTGCCCCAACTCCTCCTTTCTATACCCTTTAAGAAACCCAAACAAAAAAACGAAGAGGAGAAGAAGGGCACAGTGGCACACAAGAGAATTTGAATCAAAACAAGAAGGACGGAGGCCAAACGGCCCCCAACTCTGCATTTCCGGCTGAGCCAAGAAGGCACCACCTCAACACGGACTCATCATTGTTACCAAGAAATTTTCATCACC
>NC_056565.1:1015121-1093128 GCF_013358625.1 Macadamia integrifolia | reverse complement strand
CCCCCCCCCCCCCCTCTTTTGGCTTTGGTTGCTGGTTGGCTTCTTCTGGCTCTTGTTGGTTGCTATATTTTTGAGTTTCTTTTTGCTTTGATCCCCTTGGGGTTGGCTTCTCCTTGTTGGCTTAAGCCTCCCCTCCCCCCACCCCCTTTTTCCCCTTGTATTTTCTCTTCTCTTTGGGTATATATTTATTTATTCATCCACCCCCCCCCAAAAAAAAAGAAAAAAAAATGAGAAGTAAAACAGTTCCTAAAGTACCCTATTACAAAAATTCTAACAGCGAAACCAGCCTGTAAAGTGGCATGGAAATCCTTAGAGAGTTTATTTATGGACCACTTTATGCAAAGAATTCAATGGCATTAGCTCTTCCAGAATTTGATGAGCATTCCTTTCAGTGTATGTAATGGCCATATAACTCTGGGGGGGAAAAAGAGAAAAAGAGCCATAAAACCATTGTACAGATCCTTGTTCAGCATATAGCGGGCTTCCTTATCATTTCTCTTACCTAATAAAATTTTGACTAATCTAAAGCATGAACATACAAATAATACCCAGGGTCAAACAGAACATAAAAGAGGCCAAGGGAGAAAGATATTGAACTCTATTTACACATGAAATTTAACTGAGCAGATTAGTTCAACCTTCACAAAAGGATGCGTTATATCCAAAATATATTTCATTCTAACCATGTAAAAAAATTAGCATAATTCGACAAACAAGTTTTGGTTACACAAATAAATTTTTTACATCAAATCGAGCAGAAAAAGAAGTATAACTACCTTGCACTGTCAAGACGAACTTGAAACCCAACCAAGGACCCATCTGAACCTGGTGATGGTTCACATCGCTCATCTGCTACTCTTTCCGCAACAGAAATAGCCTAAATAGACAAGTGAAAGAACCCAGATTTATGACGAGCATAAGGCTTCTGCAATAATAGAGAGCAAGGGGCAAACAAGAAATGAAGTTTAGGGAGAACATGTATCATATATGGGATAATTTCAATTTCACGGCCCCATTTATGATAGGCTCATAAACAGTAAACTATTTTGAGCCATGTGGCAAGATGATGCAATGATTCTGACCGTTGGATAGACAGGTTTAGATTTGGATTAACAAATGTCAAATTTCAAAACCTAATTCAATCAAATATCCTCCTGTGATCCCTAGATATATTTTGCCACTTGGCAATGACAATTTGGCTGAAACTCAACACATAAGCAGAGGACCTCGAGCTCTACCTATCCACAAAATTTAGGCCCCATCTAATCTGCCACATGGCAGATATGTGTGCCGTTCAGATAAGCTTATTTGAGCAAAGACATTCTATTGTAATATGGGTCTTTAAGGGTAGATTGGTCCTTATTTATCATTAGGGACATTATGGTTCTCCTATCTTGTAAATCCCTAATCCAACTATTATATTTAGAAGAGGGTTTAGAGTCAGTTGGCATAAGTCAAATTTTTTCCCAAATCAACATGGTATCAAAGCAGGTTAGGTTCTCCTTCCCAAAACCTTAAGTCCTTCCTAAAACCCCTCACCACCTCTGTCATTGCTCCTCCTCCCTCTCTCGATCTCACCGCTGCTGCCACCTCTCTTCTTCTCTCTCACGATTGCCTAACCACCATTCCTTTCCCCTCGTGATCGCCTAACCTCTCTCTCTCTCTCTCTCTCTCTCTCTCCCCCACCCCCTAGGCAGCCATAACCCCCTTCTCCATTGTTTTGTCCCTTTAGGGTCTTACCCTTGATGGTATCCTACCACCAGGGGTCTTCTATACGGTCGAAACCCTACCTATTTAAACTAGATTCTAGTAAAGGACTAGACCTGGAAGCTTGAAGTTGCTCGTGATTACTTTTGGGACCAGCACCTGTGGCGTCTGAAGATTCTAGCACATCAGTTCTTTTGGATGGTGGGAATCACAGCTCTAATGGCGACTACCCATCTTTCCCTACTAGCTCCATCAAGTTGGATGGGAGCAATTACCTGATTTTTACTATATCCTACGACATGTCTATTGCTGGCCACGGTTACATTGGCTACCTTACAGGAACTACTGCTAGCCCCCTTACTATTGGTGCCCCTTAGGACAAATGGGGTGCTGCCAACCATAGTTTTTAAGGCGGTAAGGCGATGGAGGCGTTTGAAGGTCTTTCGGAGCGCCTTAGCAATAAGGCGGGCATAAAGCGTCGCCTTATTGACTAAAGCGTTCCTGTGTAATTTTTTTATAAAACCAATCTATTTGGCTCAAATCCTAGTTGAATCATATTACTCATATGTTAAATAAATATTAAAAGTTCATATTCATACCAATGTAAGATATTCATCAAGAAAACAAATCAACAAAGTGAATAAACTAAATTCATCTTCATCAATCATCAATCATCATAACATATTAACATATAATATAAATACATAATTATGAAATAAAATTATAAAAATAAAGAATAGAAGACATAAAAAATACAAGTATTTATTATACTTATCTCTATGATGCCAAAATGAGTGCCTAAGCCCTAAGATCATCCACTATATTTCTACTCCTGTCAATGAAGAATGAAGCTCACCACTGCCAGAGCAAAATGGTCGCCTAGATAAGTGGTTCTTCCTTGTTCCTTGATTCCTTCTCAAAGCCCTTTCTTAAAACCCTTGACAAAAGCCAAACCCTGTTTGTAAATCGTGTTTTTGTTTTGTTTGTTTTGGTAATTTTTGGTGGAGTAAAGTTGATCCCATACATCTCAAGTGTTAATAAAATCATACACCTACCAATAAAAAATCTACATTTGGAATCTTCATCAAGTAATTTTAAAATGTGTTTAAAAAAAAAACCCATAAGGCGCCACTTCTCGTAAGGCGGAGCACTGCCTTACCATCTCTAGACCGCATCAGCGCCAAGGCGCTAATAAGGCGTCGCCTTAGTAGCGCCTTAAAAACTATGCTGCCAACTGTCTAGTAATGTCCTACTCCTATCCCATCATTCTATGACCCCATTAGTTGCTATGGGCTATTTATTGCTTGACACCAAGGTTCAAGAACTCATTTCCTTTTGGTAAAATGTACTTTTTCCTGTGTTTCGCTAGTCATTTTGGGGGGCTAATTGCTGACGTGGCCGAAATTAGCAAAATGAGATAAACGAAATGACAAAGACAGCCGAAATTTCGACTAAATAATGCATTTTTTTTCCCGAATCAAGCGAAATTTCGAAACGAAATTACCAAAGTGTGACCGAGATGACCAAAATTATGTACTTTTATATTTCGTATGTCATTTCGTCTAAGAAAAAAAAAAACCAAATCCGATATCATTTAAGTAAATGAACAAATACCTCCCATTTGAATCCAATAAAAATAGTTTAAACAAAAGCATAAGAGGTCAACCACCCAGTCCAAGAACAAAAACTGGATCTTGGTTATAGGGGCGATTTTCAACTTTTAAATGTTGGGGTTTTCTCAATTATGAAAATTTCATAAATCTTATCATGTTAAATCATCGCTAAAAACCAAAAGTCTGATAAAATGATCTTTTATTTTGATATCCATAAAATTATTTTCATTCAGGAGATTTTAACAGCATTCACACACTTTAAAATAAGTTTGACCGAAACATAACTTTGTCATTACAACTCAGATTTACGTAATATAGACTTGTTGGAAAGCTAGTTTTATGTCATACTTAATACAAAAGGTCTCATGTAAAAATAAAATCATTTGACGAGTCAAAATTATTATAGAACAAGAGCATTTCTGTAAATGTTGATTTTTTATGACTTAATGTGACCTAATGTTGATTTTTATGATTCGATGTGGCTAAATAGTGATTTTTAGTGGATTTTTTTTTTTTTTTTTTTTTTTGTGAATAAATAATTCATTACCAAAGAGAAGAAGATACATACAAGCCCCTTACGGGGAGAGAAGAAAAGAAACCCTTAGCCCTCATGAGGAGGGAAGAGTCCTAAAAACAGAGCTGGGAAGCTCCCAAGAATCAACAATGTGACAATTTCTAGGAGAAGGGAGACAAGTAATAGCAACTTTAGAGATCTTTGCTTTAATAACAAAAAATATGGAGCTCCAAATCTTTTCCAGAGACCGAGAGTTGGAGGTCCATTTTCTATAATTGCCCTCTATCCAGATTTGGTTGATCGAAGCACAAAAAGCAAACTTGGTAACCAGATCGTAGATAGTCTTCCCTTGGAATGTCATGTCGATCCAGATCCACTCCCTATGAAAAGGGAGAATTCTTCTTCTCACAGGCCAGCATTTTGGATAAGACAAAACTCATGATGGAGAGAGACATAAGGCAAGCAAAAAAGAGATGATCAATGTCTTCAGGCTCAAAACCGCAAAGATAGCATGTTGGGGACACTAGGATACTTCTCTAGATGAGGAAGGCTTGTGTACGAAGGCATCTTATGAAGACCCTCCACGCTATGAAGCTTTGTCAACGTATATAATGCTTGAACCAAATAAGCCTATGCCATGGGGCTGGATTCCCATGCAATCTAATATGGTCCCAAGCAGACTTGATACAGAAGAGCCCATTTAAAGAGTGGAGCCAAACGATTGAATCATTTCTTGCCTGACCTCCAAGATGAATAGTAGGCAAACTATCCCAAATCTCAGCAATCTGAGGAAAGGAAGGGGCTGGCGGGGTCCAGACTCCAAACGATAATATGTCTGCAACCCTAGCTTGTAATGTAGGGATAGATTTGACAACCAAACTAGACCCAAGACTGCAGGAAAGTTAAACCAAAGAACAACCAATAATCACCCAATATTAGACAGCTACAACAGTCCAGAAGTAATCAGTCAACAGACATTGAAAACCAGAATTTTCAAACCCAGAATCTGGAATTTCTGAAAACAGAGATTACACCAGCAAGTAGACTAACCAGCAGCAGGTACAGATTACTGAATAAGGCACAATCAGAAACAAGACACCACAGGAACAGATAAACCAAACCAGAACTCAATTCTGGACAGCAGGTTCTGAAACCTTGCAGTCGATCCCAGCAACTTCAGTAAATTCTATAGCAGAATATTAAGGAGCATATAATCAACTCAGATTATTAATTAGAAGGTCCAGTCCATCGGAGAATAAAGGAAGCAGTCAACATCAACATTCAACACAGATTAGACGGCAATTCTGGGCAGAAAACTTCAATCAGCCAGAATAGGAATAATTACAACAACTAACAGATCCATGGTCAGAATACACTATAAATGGGATCGAGTCTTCCACACAACCAAGGTAACACTCGACCAGAAGCTTAAAGCCATCAGATGGCTGGTTGATTAGAACAGTATAGGCCGGTGGAAGAGAAACAGAGATTCAGAACCCAGAATAATTCTGCAGAAAGTTCAGATTACTTACTTGGGAAATTAAAGAAGATATCGACAATAAGAGAAACCAGAAAATAATAGCAACCCACTCGGACTTCTCGCCGCAGAGTGTCGATTGGATCAAACACCAATCCCTAGGCCTTGATCAAACACAAGGAACAGCCAGGGTTACCCAGCGGCAGCAACAAGAGAGTTGTTTTTTTCTTATTAGTCAAAATCGTGGCTCATTAAAAGAGCCATCATCTTTATTTATAATGATGGGGAGGGTTTACAAGTAATAGTAACTCAGAGTTACTAAATCTGAGTTACTAAAAACTGATTACAAGAAGTTACTAAAACTGGAAATTAGATTCTAATGAAAATAGAAACTAGTCTTGACAGAAATTAGAAACTAACAATGACTTGAAATTAGAAACTAATTTAGGACTTCAAAATAAAAACTAAATAACTAATTAGTAACCCCATTAGCAGCCCAAACCGTGGGCTGACTTGGACCAGATCTGGGTCGACCTTGGTCTTGGTTCTCCTTGTGTAAACCATTGTTGGAACTGCATCAGCTCCCCCGGCTTGAAAACATTCGACTCCGACAAATGGATAAAGGATATATAGCGCTCATACAAGTTGGGATCAAGCCTCTTGAAATCATCAGCATGAATCGAAGTACAGTCACTACGGGGACAGCCTTTCCACTTGATAAGAAAAGTGTGATAACCGGTACCACAGCGGGAGGTCTTGTAATTATCATCCAAGACGTCTTTAATAACTTCAAAAGTGGGTGGCTTGAGTTGAGGCAACCTCAGCATTTTCTCCATGTCTCCATCATCCGAATGATGCCCAACATAAAGGTGAAGATCAGCCACATTAAACACGTTGCTTATGGTCATGTCATCCGGCAGCTCAAGCACATAAGCATTAGGTCCTATACGTTTCAGCACCTTGTAGGGACCCATCTTTCGTGGATGTAGCTTGGTATTGACACCCGTCTGAAACCGTTCAGGATTTACTTGAATCATCACCATGTCCCCAGGTTTGAACTCCGCATAACACCGATGACGATCAGTAGAAGCCTTATACACCTTATTGTTCAAGGCAATACGTCGTCGGACGTGGGCATGCACCTCAGTGATATGACGCAAGAACTCATCAGCTTCAACACTAACTCGAGCCTGGGGTGGAAGTGACATAAGGTCAATAGGCCGCTTAGGTTGAACTCCAAGCAAGATCTCAAAAGGAGTACGACCTGTTGTCCTATTCACTGAGCTGCTGTAGGCAAATTCTGCAATGTCAAGAATAGAAGGCCATGTCTTCTCATAGTCTCGAACCAAACACCTCAACAAGTTTCCCAAGCTACGGTTCACCACCTTTGTCTGTCCGTCTGTCTGTGGATGAAATGCAGTTGAAAAGTTCAGCTTAGTATTTGTCTTCAACCACAATGTCTTCCAAAAATAAACTCATGAACTTAACATCACGGTCAAACACAATACTGGTTGGTAGCCCATGTAGTCGTACTACTTCCTTGAAGAAGAGCTTTGCAACCTGATAAGCATCAAAAGTCTTACGACAAAGTATAAAATGAGCCATCTTAGAGAAACGATCCACAACCACCATAATGAAATCATATCGTTCTCTAGTAGGGGGTAGTCCAAGAACAAAATCCATGCTAACATCAAGCCACGGTGCATGAGGAATAGGTAATGGAGAGTATAAACCTGTATTCTATTTTCCCCCTTTTGCCAACTGACATACACGGCATCTCTTGATCACATGATCGACATCCTTTACAATGCATGGCCAATAATATCGATCAATCACCTGTGCAAGAGTCTTATCTTTCCCAAAATGTCCTCCTAATCCTCCTCCATGTAACTCTCGTATGATGTGATGACATAGGGAAGAGTTTGGGATACAAAGCCATGTGCCAAAGAACAAGTACCCATCATGAATAGAGTACTTTAGGTGCTGCCCACCTTGTTGTAACTGCATAAAGACAGTACTGAAATCAGAATCAGAGGTGTACTCACCCCGTATCTGATCTCTGTTAATAACATGTGCTGAAAATGTGTTAAGTGTGAGCACTTTCCAGCTAAGTGCATCAGCCACTGTATTCTCTTTTCCCGCCTTGTACTTCATAGCAAATACAAACTCCTGCAAGTAGGCTACCCATTTGGCATGTTTGTGGCTAATCGACTTCTGTGTGTGAAGGTGCTTCAAGGCTTTATGATCAGTGTACAAAATGAACTCCTTACCAATGAGGTAGTGCCTCCAATGGCGTAGCACTTGGACGACTGCATACAACTCCAGATCATAAGTCGAATAGCGCTTCTCGGCCTCATTCAATTTTTCGCTATAAAAGGCGATGGGGTGTCCTTCTTGCATTATCACTCCTCCTAGTCCAACATGTGAAGCATCTGTAGCTACCTCAAATACTTTGTCAAAATCTGGTAGGCGTAGGATGGGTGCCTCTGTCATCTTTCTCTTCACAAGAGCGAAGGCTTTGGTCGCTGCAGCTGTCCATTCAAACTTCCCTTTACTCGACTTCATACATTCAGTGATGGGTGCCATAACTGCACTGAAGTTCCGAACAAATCTTCTGTAGAAGGAAGCCAACCCATGAAAGCTACGGACTTCTGTTAGAGTCTTAGGTGTGGGCCAATCAGTGATGCTCTTGATCTTCTCCGGATCAGCTTCAACCCCCTTTGATGACACGATAAATCCAAGGAATACAACCTTAGGTAGCATGAAGGAACACTTCTTGAGATTAATGTATAACTTCTCAGCACGGAGTACTCTCAAGACTTGCCTCAAGTGATCCTTATGCTCTTCTTGGTTCTTACTGTATACCAAAATGTCATCAAAATAAACAACCAAAAAGCGACCAATGAAGGGACGAAGGACCTGTGTCATCACCCCCATAAAAGTACTAGGTGCAATTGTCAGACCGAAAGGCATGACTTTCCACTCATATAAGCCATCCTTGGTCTTAAACGCGGTCTTCCACTCATCTCCAGAACGGATGCAAATCTGATGATAGCCACTCCACAGATCTAACTTGGAAAAGACCTTTGCCCCAGACAGCATATCCAACATATCATCTAGTTGTGATATAGGAAACCTATACTTGACTGTTATCTTGTTATCTTGTTGATAGCACGGCTGTCCACACACATACGCCAAGAACCATCCTTCTTTGGCATGAGTAAAGCTGGTACTGCACAAGGACTTAAGCTCTCCTCAATGAAGCCCTTCTGTAGTAATCCATCCACTTGCCGTTTCTGCTCGGCATGCTCAATAGGACTAAGTCTGTAAACAAGAAGGTTCATAGTTTTTACGACGGTAAGGCGACGGGGGCGTTTGAGGGTCTTTTGGAGCGCCTTAGCGATAAGGCGGGCATAAAGCGTTGCATTATCGACTAAAGCATTCATGTGTACTTTTTTTATAAAACCAATCTATTTGGCTCAAATCCTAATTGAATCCTATTACTCATATGTTAAATAAATATTAAAAGTTCATATTCATACCAATGTAAGATATTCATCAAGAAAACAAATCAATAAAGTGAATAAACTAAGTTCATTTTCATCAATCATCAATCATCAATCATCAATCGTCATAACATATTAACATATAATATAGATACATAATTATGAAACAAAATTATAAATATCAAGAAAAGAAGATATAAAAAATACAAGTATTTATTATACTTACCTCTATGATGCCAAAATGAGTGCCTAAGCCCTAAGGTCATCCACTATATTTCTACTCCTGTCAAAGAAGAATGAAGCTCACCGCTGCCGGAGCAAAATGGTCGTCTGAATCAGTGGTTCTTCCTCATTCCTTGATTCCTTCTCAAAGCCCTTGACAAAATCCAAACCCTGTTTGTGAATCGTGTTTTTGTTTTGTTTGTTTTGGTTATTTTTGGTGGAGTAAAGCTGATCCCATACATCTTAAGTGTTAACAAAACCATACACCTACCAATAAAAAATCTATATTTGGAATCTTCATCAAGTAATTTTAAAAAAAAAAAAAAAAAAAAAAAAAAAAAAACCATAAGGCGCCACTTCACATAAGGCGGAGCACTGCCTTACCATCTTTAGACCGCATTAGCACCAAGGCACTTGTAAGGCGATGCCTTAGCAGCGCCTCAAAAACTATGGGAAGGTTGGGTAAAACCGAACCAGGTACCAAGTCAATAGCATGTTGTATGTCTCTTATAGATGACAACTCATCTGGGAGATCATCAGGGACTAAGTCAGAAAAATCAGATAGGAGCTCTCTGATAGGTGCACTATGCGTTACTTCAGGTTGGGGAGTGATTTCCCTAGTGACAAGTGCCATAACCATTCCACTCTCATGACTTATGCGTAAGAACTGTTTGTGGGGAGTAGCTAGCAACTCCTTTGTGGGCATAGCTAATACCTTCTTCTCATTGTCAATGTCCTTCTGATTTGACCTTAAGGATCTCTTTCGCCGTATTTCAGCCAGCACATTTACCAGATAGAAAGTTATAGGAACACCCTTCCACATGAAAGTACACAGATTCTTCTTCCCTCTAACCATAGCATCATTGTCATACATCCAGGGACGACCAAGCAATACATCTGTGAGTTTCATTGGGATCACATCACACCAAACTTTCTCTTCATATCGGTAAAGTTTCAAAGAAACTGAGCATCTCTTATTCACCTCTAGAGTATTACCATTCAGCAAGGATACCTTATAAGGCTGAGGATGTGAGTTAGCTTTCAAGGTTGCTCTCTTCACAAAGGCTTCAGAAACAACGTTGATACAGCTTCCACTATCAATGATAATCTGACAAGTATGCTCACCTGACTTCATACGGCTGTAGAATATGCAGTTATGTCACCAATCATCTCCTTTGGTTTCAGCCACCAATATGCGAGTAACAATATTTATTCCTTGAGTATCATCCTCATTAGTGTTTTCCATATCATAGTCATATCCACCATCATCATCATCCTCTAAAGGATAATGATAAAGAGCTGACTCATCCTCCTCATTGGAGTCCTCGACCTCAGTTACTGCATTAACCCTCTGCTTATGCGGACAAGACTTAGCAAAATGTCCTACCTCTTGGCAATGGAAACACTGTACCTTATTACCACCGGTCATGGGTGCCTTTCCTTTATGATCAGCTCGTGGAGGAACAGTGGACTTTGGAGGTGTTGAGCTACTAGGTATAATAGTTGAAAAATTCTTCTTTACCTCCCCAGCTTGGAACCCAAACCTTCCAACTGGCTGTGCTAGAAGCTCCTCTGCTCGTAGGGCCTTGTCAAAACAATCCCTCACTGAGTGCACTTTAACAACTTCGATACCCCTGTTGATTTCAGCTCGCAATCCCAGTCGAAACAGAGATAACAATTGCCTTTCATTCTCCCTTATGCCTGTACGAGAATAAAGTGCGTCAAACTTGTTCATGTACTCGGCAACAGTCATAGACCCTTGACAAAGAGAGTTCAGTTGGTCTTGTATGGGAGCTCTGAAGTTGCATGGCAAGTATTTATCTGATAACTCAAGCTTCATCTCCTCCCAACTAGTAGGTACTCTACCACGGTCTTCTAACTCTAGTTCATAGGTCCTCCACCACTCACGAGCAGCCCCAACTAGCTTAGCACGAGTTAGTTTCATCTTCCGTTCCTCAGGTAACTCATAATAGTCAAAATAGTCGTCTAGTGCCACTGCCCAATCATAGAACAATTGGGGGTCATATCTCCCATCAAACTCCTTCAGATCGAGCTTGACCTTCTGTGAATCTCCAGAATACCGCTGTTGCACGGGACGCTCAGTCTCAAAATTACATGCTCTTCAACAGTAGGTCGTGGTATCGGAAACCTCTGTGGTGCTCTCAGATTAGGGTTTGCTCTCCTGTTAGTCAATTGAGCAACCACATTCAATGGGGTTTCTACTTCGGGTGTTGTACGTAAATCGCCAGTAGGCTATTGTGGTGGGGTCTCTTCATTCAACAACCTGGCATCCAATTCAACCTTCAATTCAGTCGGTAAGGCTTGCTGTTCATCCTTCATCTTAGTCCTCATAGTCTGTAGCATCTCCATAAGAGAAACTAGGGTGGGGGTGTTGTTCCCAGCCATGCTCTGATACCACTTAATGTAGGGATAGATTTGACAACCAAACTAGACCCAAGACTGCAGAAAAGTTAAACCAAAGAAAAACCAATAATCACCCAATATTAGACAGCTACAATAGTCCAGAAGTAATCAATCAACAGTCATTGAAAACCAGAATTTTCAAACCCAGAATCTAGAATTTTTGAAAACAGAGATTACACCAGCAAGTAGACTAACCAACAGCAGGTACAGATTACTGAATAAGGCACAATCAGAAACAAGACACCACAGGAACAGATAAACCAAACCAGAAATCAATTCTGGACAGCAGGTTCTGAAACCTTGCAGTCGATCCCAACAACTTCAGGAAATTCTATAGCAGAATATTAAGGAGCATATAATCAACTCAGATTATTAATTAGAAGGTCCAGTCCATTGGAGAATAAAGAAAGCAGTCAACATCAACATTCAACACAGATTAGACGGCAATTCTGGGCAGAAAACTTCAATCGGCCAGAATAGGAATAATTACAGCAACTAACAGATCCATGGTCAGAATACACTGTAAATGGGATCGAGTCTTCCACACAGCTAGGGTAACACTCGACCAGAAGCTTAAAGCCATCAGATGGCTGGATGATTAGAACAATATAGGTCGGTGGAAGAGAAACAAAGATTCAGAACCCAGAATAATTCTGTAGAAAGTTCAGATTACTTACTTGGGAAATTAAAGAAGATATCCACAATAAGAGAAACCAGAAAATAATAGCAACCCACTCGGACTTCTCACCACAGAGTGTCGATTGGATCAAACACCAATCCCTAGGCCTTGATCAAACACAAGGAACAACCAAGGTTACCCAACGGCAGTAACAAGAGAGTTGTTTTTCTCTTATTAGTCAAAATCGTGGCTCATTAAAAGAGCCATCATCTTCATTTATAATGACGGGGAGGGTTTACAAGTAATAGTAACTCAGAGTTACTAAAAACTGATTACAAGACGTTACTAAAACTGGAAATTAGAATCTAATGAAAATAGAAACTAGTCTTGACAGAAATTAGAAACTAACAATGACTTGAAATTATAAACTAATTTAGGACTTCAAAATAGAAACTAAATAACTAATTAGTAACCCCATTAGCAGCCCAAACCGTGGGCTGACTTGGACCAGATCTGGGTCGACCTTGGTCTTGGTTCTCCTTGTCTAAACCCTTATTGGAACTGCATCAGCTTGCCTAGACAACCCGGAGCTATAAATGCTACAAGCAGAGAGCACATTCGAGAGGATTCCTATAGGATGCCAAGGGTCATGCCAGAGAAGGATGGAAGAGCTATCCCTAATGCTAAAGGAGATGGATCTAGAAGCAAAGGCTTTGAGAGAGAAGATCTTGCACCACACCCAGGAGGAGTCTAAAGGAATATTCATGGTCCAAAAGGAGCCTTGCTTAATTATATAAGAGTACATACAAGCCACCCAGATGCATTTCTTTTTGGAAGCCACTTTCCAGATGAGCTTTAAGATTCCTGCATTATTGACATCCTTGATTAGCCTAAGACCAAGGCCCCCTTCATTTTTGGGAAGGCATGCCGCAGCCCATCTGATGGGGCAAAGGAATCTAGAAGATTCACATCCTTTCTATAAGAAGGCAGCAAAGATGGGTTCCATTTTAGAGATCATGGTCTTGGGCAGCCCATAGATTCAAGACTAGTAAATATAAGAAGCTTGGAGGACAATTCTAACAAGCACAAGCGCCTCGCAAAGGATAAGAGCCTTCCTTTCCAAAGTTGAAGGCCTTTCCTAAAGAGATCCAACATAAGATTGCAGTGGCGGGCAGTGAGCCTCCCAGGAATAAGAGGAAGCCCCAGGTACCTTACCGGCAGAGAACCCAAAGCAAACCCACTCTTCTCAAGGAGGGAGAGCTTCACGTCTTCAATGATACCCGAAAGAAGGGGAGGGATTTCCTCAGGTTGATGTGAAGGCCAGACATCCTAGCAAAGAGATCCAGACAATGCATAATAGCATCTAATGAGGGCCATCTACTTTGGAGAAGATCATCAGATCATCCGCAAAGGCAAGGTGAGTCAGCTTGAGAGCTTTGCATTTGGGGATAGGAAAAATGAGCTTCTGATCAATGGCCGACTGCAAACTTCTAGAGAGGACTTCCATAGCAAGACAGAAGATGTAAGGCGATAGGGGGCAGCCTTCCCTGATTCCTGCAAAGGGGGAAAAATAGCCCACCGAACTACCATTAACCAAAACAGAGAACATGGGCGAAGCAATGCAGTGGTAAATCCAGTTGGTGAAGGTAGGCGGGAAACCAATCTGGGTGAGGACCGAAATGATAAAATCCCACCGAAGAAAGTCAAAAGCCTTATGGATGTCAATCTTCATAAAAGCAGCTAAAGAATGACCTTTTCTATCAAACCCTCGCACAATCTCGTGGCAAAGGAGGATGTTGTTAGCAATGCTTCTTCCAGGAATGAATGCTGATTGGTTCTCACTGACAAGAGAGTCAACCACAGCCTTAATGTGGATGGCAAGGATTTTGGCTATGAACTTGTACAAAAGATTGCATAGGGAAATCGGCTTGAAGTTGTTTATATCAATCTTAGGAATAAGGTAGAGAAAAGTGTGACTGATACCCTTGATCTGGCTCAGATTGAAGAAGAAGCTCTTTACAGTTTTAATCAAATCCTCTTTAATGATGTCCGAAGCTGAGGTGAAGAATCCCATACTGAAGCCATTTGGGCCAGGAGCTTTGCTAGCTTTGTGAGAGAAAATAGCCTTGGAGATTTCCTCATCTGAGGGGATAGACCAAAGCATATGGGCCATACTGGTAGGGATGAACTTGTTGAGGAGCCCAACAAGAATGGGGGTACCCAGGAGGGAGGGGTGATTGAACAACTTCCTGAAATGGTCCACAACCACCTCTTTTATTTCTTCCCCTTTGTCGACTTGGATACCCTCAGAATTAGTAAGCTTGAGGATGGAGTTAAAGTTATTCCTGGCTTTGAGAGAGCAATGAATATAAGAGGAATTCGAATCCCCTAACTCCAACCAATTAATTATGGACTTTTGCTTCAGGAAACTTTCCTCATTAGCCAATAAGCAAGCAGGCTTTGTAGATTCAGATTTCTCCTCCTCAGCAAGGGAAATGTTCAAGTGATCAGCTTGAATCTGAATTTGAATGGAGGTGAGTTTATTCCTGCATTTCGCAACAAGAGAAGAAATGTTCCCGAAGGTATTAGTATTCCAAAGCTTAAGGTCCTCTTTGACATTTTTTAGCTTCCTGGACAAAGCAATAAGAGGGGAGGAGCGGGCATGAACAGGCTTAGCCTAGGTAATTTGGACAACAAAGAGGAAGTCAAGATGAGAGAACCACTTATCATAGTATTTAAAGGGCTTTGGGCCAAAAGAGGTGGGAGGATGAATGAGGAGAAAGATGGGACTATGGTCAGAGGTGGCAGGGGGCTCAATGGTGCCATGAGATGAAGGGAAGGTGGACAACCAAGCTTCATTTACCAGCATCCGGTCTAGCTTACAAGCAATACGATCGGAGCCAACTCTTCTGTTATTCCAGGTAAATTTGATTCTAGACCATCAAAGATCATCTATAGCCAGGTCATTAATGCATTCATTGAAAGCATCAATACTTCCCAAGTTTAGATGACCCCCTCCTTGTTTTTCATGAGCATAACAGACCACATTGAAGTCCCCACAAATACCCCAAGGTCCGGACCCAACCTGGGAAGCAATAACTCGCAAGTCATTCCAAAGAGTGGTTCTTTCCAGCAAGCGATTAGAGGCATAGATGGTTGATAACAGAAAGGAGAAGCTGCCCGCAATGTCAGAGATGTTAAGGTGGAGGAACTAGGAGGAGGAAGAAAGGAGAGAGACAATAAGTTTGGAAGCATCCCAAAGGAAGCAGATTCTACCATTAGGGTGATTGGGGTGATTGGTCAGAGAAGACCAGCCGGGGGCAATGGAAGAAGCAACAAGGGAGAAAGAGGCCTCCTTAATGTGAGATTCCAAAAGACAGCAAAACGAGGGACGATAGTCTTTTAGAAGTAAGTGGGCAACCGCTTGTTTCTGAGGGGAATTCAGACCTCTGATATTCCAAACCAAGCCGTGAGACATCAGGCACGAGTGAAGGAAGGCTTCTCATGCTCTAAAGAGATGGAGCAAACACGAACAGACGAAGGCCGGGAGCTGCGGCGCCGGCGATAGGACAAAGGGTGGATGGGGGCATCTTGGGCAGGAGGCATCTTAGGAGAGGAAGGCTGGAAAGGGCTAGAGAATGAACCTTTCTATGTTTTCTTCGAATTAACCGACCCGACGAGCAGGGGAGAAGGATTAGCAGGAAGGTTCTGGGTCGGGTCCATGGATACTGGTTTGCAGGTAGGGGATAAGACAATGACAGAGAACGTGGGTCAAGTTCCATAGGAAGGACAGTGGGCCTGGGCCGATCCAGAAGGAGAAGATAAAAGGCCAGTTGGGTGGGCTGGGCCGGGCCAGCCAGAGCAGAGGGTAGCAAAAAGGGTGGGTCGTCTGTCAGGGCCAAAGACTGCGAACTCACCAGCCCAGAATTGTGAGGCAAAGAGGGACTAGGCCCCACATCCAACATGGAACCATCAACATAAGAGGGGGCCAGGGAGTCGTCAAGAGGCACAGGAGAACTTTCCAGATGATGCTCAGACACAACAGAAAGGGAAGCTTCTCCATTGGACTCAGTATCAGAGGGCTAACACTCCGAGGCATCATCATCGGATGAGGAAGTATTGCAGGTGATCCGTCATCAGAGGAGGATACTGAGGAGGAAGAGTGCTCTATAGAGGAAGCGACATCAGCCAGGCTTGAGGGGATGGTGACAACAGATACAGATTTGGCTTCTAGAGGCTCACTGGAGGGGACATCGACAGTGATTGGACCATATAAGGCGACAGAGTCCTCCAAATCAGCCTACAATATCGAGAATATGTTGTGTCCGACGGGTAAAGGGCCGCCATGAACCACGGGAGCCGCAAAAGAAGCAGCACCAGAAGGGCGCGAATGAGTCCGCCGCCTGGCGAGACGACGCCCTCTCGCTGGAGGGGGAAATAAATGGTCGTTGGTCATAAACAGACATGACAAATTGATCCCACCTTAAGGAGATCCCATCAGAAGCATGAACCATGTCATCAGTAGCAGAGGTTGAAGGCCTAGGGAGGCAGACAGCACTGTCATGACCAAAAACTTTGCAATTGAGGCCTTATGGGGGTCTCCAATCATAGCAGACAGGTTGTTGGAAAGTGAATCCTTCTCCATCCTGAACAGAGATAGAGGAAGGGAGGGCGGCAGAGGCTGAAACTTCCACACAAATGTGCGCAAAAGCAAGCTTGTCTTCGCAGCAAGTACGAGCATTGGAGCAAAGAGGCTGCCCAAGAACTGACCCCACAATGCTAAGTCCACCAAAAGTGAAGGGGTAGGCCAAGCGAGGAGACCCAAAGGGGAATGGTAGAGTAGTCTACCCTGTTGAGAAGCAATCGGCGGTTCCAGTACCGAAGGAATATAAGGTTCCTTCCCACGCGCTAAGGGGCACCCTCGAGGTAGCGAACTTTGTCACCCTCATCAGAAAATTTAAAGAGGAAGGAGCCATGGTCCATAAGGTAAATTTCCACAGAACCCGAAGGTAGAATGGTGGTCGTTTCCTTATAAAATGGCCCACAAGCGACGAGGTCCACCGAGAAGCTTCGTCGTCCAGAAGGCCCTTAGGACACTTAGCAATGAGGGAGTCTCCGAGCATGGTAGGGGGAATAAATTGCAGCAGTATAGTTATTGGATGCTACACTTTTGAAGGAGTGTCTTTTGATGTAGCTATTGGATGCCACACTTTTGTTGGAGTTCCTTCTTTGGGTAAGGGCTTTTGGTGTTATTGTTGTTCGTTGCTGATGGTTCTGTTTGGTTTATTTGACACGACATTTCTTCATCTATTGATGTTTGATGTATTTGAGCTGATACTGTTGTTGGCTTTATGGTGGTTGATTGGAGTTCTCCCTGTGCTCATGGGAGTTCTTGTTGGTCCAAGCTAGAGCTTTCTTTCACTATATGTAAACTCCAGCATGAGGGGGAGTGCTAAGAGTGTATGTGGCGATCACCCATAGAACTCCATACCATGGGATGGTATTTGTTAATAAATATCTTTGTTAGGTTCCCGTTATGATTAACTTTAGAGTCCTACTAAGAGTATGTAATTGTTTCAGATTTAATATAAAGACTGGCTGGTGATAGATCGGACATCACCTATCACACAAGCCTTCCTCCCCCAATCTCTTTGTCTCTCTCTCAATTCTCTTCTTCACAGGTTCTGGTTTAGCTTTCTTGACAGATCCGAGGTGGGTTTTTGGAACCCTGTATTGCATCATTTTTAAGGTATAAAATTTGTACAGATCTGAACTTTTTAGATAAGATTTTTTTCAGACTCACATACTTGTGTCCTCTCCAGTTTTTCTGGATTTTTTTTCCTTTGGAATTCTTCAGAGTTTGATTCTGTCATAATTTTCCTACATTAGTGCTTATTCAATAGATCTTGAAAATTTCGAAGATACATTTGAGATTATTTTTTTTATTTTTTTATAATTTATTTAAAAAAAAAAAACTATTTTATTCAAATGGAAAAGCTACTAAGGAAACTGTAACAGCTGCTCATAAGAGATTTTGGGAATTCCTTGCCTTTCCAGCAAAAGCAAGATCTTTATGTATGGCCTTATCTCTAGCTAGTTCACCTTCTATAGAGAGCAAGAATCTAAGCTACAGAATTCCTTATCTTTCCAGTGGATATTGTAATTTTTAGACATTTTGGGAAAGTTATGGAAATTTTTTTGTACACTTAGTTTTTTAATTCTTATATTCCTTTTATCAAATCATGCTAAGAATTATTCAAAGGTTCATTGAAAGGGGGAAAACAGAAATATTTTCCATGATGCAAATCTAACCTCTTAAGGAGTCCACTTTTGACTGGTCTACAGTGTTGAAAGAGTGAAAAAGTAATTAATAACCAGACCTTCAAACAATAGTTACTTCAAAAACAAGGTAGAAGAAAAGGAAAGAAAAGATAATAGAATACAAAGAAGAAGAAAGAAGTGTCAAGTAAATATGTGGATATACTTAAAGACATGTATAGAGATGTGGTGACTAGTGTGAGATCTGTGATCTGTGGATGGCCAAGGTGTTGAGTTCCTTATTAATATTGGGTTACATCAAGGATCTGCATTGAGCCCTTACCTATTTACATTGGTCATGGATGAATTAACTAGGAATATTCAAGGAGAAGTCTCGTCATGCATGCTTTTTGCAGATGATATTGTACTGGTCGGTGAAACAGCACCAAGATCAATGATAAGTTGGAACTATGGAAATACAATTTGGAATCAAAAGGTCTTAAGATAAGTAGAACAAAGACAGAATATATGAAGTGTAACTTCAATCGATTGAGGATTGATAGCGAGGAAGTGAAAATTGATGGGAGAGAGATCCCGTAATGAGACTGCTTCAGATATCTGGGCTCTACGTTAAACAAAGAATGTGAGATTGATGATGATGTTTTCCACAGAATTAAAGTAGGATGGATGAAATGGAGAGGGGCGTCTGGAGTGTTATGTGATCGACGTATTCCTCTAAAGCTTAAGGGAAAATTCTACAGGACGGCCATAAGACCTGCTATGATGTATGGTGCAGAATGTTGGGCAGTCAAGAAGCGTAACATAGAAAAGTTGAGTGTGGTTGAGATGAGGATGTTGAAATGGATGTGCAGCAAAACCCGGAGAGAGAATAAGGAACGATCAAGTTAGAACAGATTTAGGAGTTGCACCAATTCAGGATAAGCTCAGAGAATATTGATTACGATGGTTTGGGCATGTCCAAAGGAGGCCCTTGGATGCTCCAGTACGAAGAAGTGACCAGATGCAGATGAATGGAGCTAAAAGGGCTAGGGGTAGGCCAAAAATGACCATTGAGGAGGTAGTTAGAAGAGACATGCAAAAGTTAAGTCTTCACCCTAATATGGCATCTAACAGAGCTGTCTGGAGGGCTAGGATCCGAGTTGCCGATTGTTCGTGAGTGGGATATCCCAAATTTTTTTTTTTTTTTTTTTTTTTTTTTTTTTTTTTTTTTTTTTTTTGTGCTTTGCAGATCCATGTAGCCAACCCCATATAGTTGGGATAAGGCTAAGCTTTGTTGTTGTGAAAGAACCCATAAAAAATAATAAAAGAAACAAACCTAAAAAAAATGCATATAATATTGCATACCGCTATTCTCCTTGGTTGTGTGCAAATGATGCTACAATGCGCACCAAGTCCAGCTTCAATCATGTCATCCAATATGAATTGTGGGACCTACAAAATTTCTTCCTTAGCATCATCAGCCACCACGTTCTGGAATATGAGGAAAAAGTTTTCCTACGAACTAGGAAGAATCATATTTACAAGAAGTTCCAAAATAGCAACAGCTTGAACATGCTGCAAATGTAAAGAAGGGTATATGATGAAGCGGCAGAAAAAACTAACTATAGTACCTGAGTTGTCTTTCCACAACCTGTTTCCCCACAAACTACAAGAACATCGTTCTCCTTCAGTAGATGTAGTATATTGCTTTTCAATTCAGCAATAGGAAGAGCAGCTCTAGCTTTTAACATTTCCTGAAAAGGAAAGCATAATATTTGTTAAGGAAATCAGGCAAACGGCCAAAATGACTGGAATTTTCAACCAAAATTTCATGCATTTTTGTGACCAAAGTTATGCTACTTTTGGTTTCGCCTCCTGTTTTGTCTCGAGCACGTCGAAACTAGATAAATATTTCCAAGATTTCAGAAAAATTCTGAACTATGCTACAAATCCAGTTGTTATGTTTTGTGATAATCAGGCAGCTATCTATACTGCTAGCAACCCAGTTTCCCATAAACAAACCAAACAAATCGAAGTTGATTATCATTTTGTTAGAGATGACCTTATAAAGAGATCGATTGCAACACCATTTGTTAGCACTGGCAGCCAACCAAGGGAAATGTTCACCACGGCCTTGGACGGCTTGCTTTCATTGGGGTGTTCCAAGCTAGGAATGGATGATATTGATGCTCTAGCCTCCAACTAGAGGGGGATTGTTAAGGGCATACTTGTCCTTTGTGATTTACTGTTAGGTTAACCTATTATATAAGATGAGGGGACTGCCAATTGAGTCATTCTATTATTTTCTCCAATCGGCAGTCTCTTCTCCCCTTTCTCTTATCCTCTGTATCTCTCAGCAGTACATTTTTTTTTTTTTTTTTTTTTTTGGGGTGAATAAAAAATTCTCAGCAGTACATTGCTGCCCTATTTCCTTGTTTTCTTCTTCACTTTCTCTGTTCTTCTTCTTCTTCTTATTGGTTGCTCCAGGTCTGAAACTGCAACAACTCTGAACTAACAAAGCAGCTTAATAAGCACTTCTATAAAAGATTCCACATTTATGAACTCCTTTATTTAGCATTCTGATGAACATGGTTATTGCACATCCACCGGTTTGACACTGCCTCTACATTGTCCCATCTTTCCGACGCCACCCTCTCTTTACGTCATTAACCTTTTGCCTGGCCTTTGGGAATTTTGTTAGAGTTCTTTTCGACCATTTTTTACATCTCTTGTATGTGGTCTTGTATTCTTTTTTTTCTGTTGATCAGGAAAATAACATCTGGGAATGTTCATTATGGTGGCATTTAAGTATACGGGAACAAGGTTTTTCCACCTTTTTTTTTTTTTTTTTTGGGGGGGGGGGGGGGGGGGGGGGGGGGGGCGGGGGAGGGGGGTGTGTGTGGTTGGTGGGGGGTGGGGGAGAGGGTTGCAAGTTTCAACAAATTTACATGAAAAGAGACATCAGTATCAGTTCTTTGAGGAAAAGTGAGCCAACCTTGTATCTCAGAACTTTCACTTTGTTTTCTTGTTCTTGTCTCAAATAGGTACTCTCAGCATCTTTGTAATAATTAAATCCTGTTAAAAAAGAGAAAATTAGTCACATCAAGCGTACAGTGGCAAAACAAATATTCTAAAAATATACCAAAGAGGAGATGCCCAAAAAACAAAACCAGAATTTAATTTTGTACATCATATGATAGATGTACCTAAGTGTTAGAAAAAATGCTTCTAAAGGAGAACTGAGATTCATATTCAATGCATAGAATGAGAAGATAACGATAGATGCTCTAAATTAGAATCTATACATTAGTAATTCAAAACCATTCAAGTAGCATCAGAAGACAGAGAAATCCACAAGCGATTTGTAGGGTGGGTGGCTGAGGGGAAGAGTACAAAAAAGAAAGGGGTTCAATGAGAAGCAACAACTTCAGTGAGAACATTCTAAAATATGTTCTTTCAAGGATATGGAAGAAGAGGTCACTCATCTGGATATGTCATGTCCAGATTTTCTGTTTTAAATTCATTGGCATCAAGGTTTTGGCAGTTGCAAAAGCTGCCTGGCTTACTTATACATTGGATGACTCAATGTGTTTCAGCCAAAGGGATGGGGTTATCCTATTAAATACTAAGTATGCAAGGTAAAGTGGTGATGCACCAGTAGAAAAAGCTACAGGAAGGGCCAGCAGTTGGCCCCAAGAATGAAGACTTCAGCATAAGGTGAAAGAGTGGAAAAGAAGCGTAAAGGTGTGTTGAGTAGTTCTGATAGATGTTTGAAGTTCATTAGCAGGACTTTGAGGTGGATTGACATAGGTCTTTCTATTTTCTGCTTTCATTTTCTCTCTGCCTTTATTCCCCCTCCCACACACCCAGCCCTGGGACAATCTAGTGCCTTGTAGTGTATTCTTGGATAATATTCCGAGTCTTATGCATATTCTCTCTGATGGTAGTCAGAGTTACCACTAGTTACGCTCTCCTGTTGGTATAACATTTAGGGTGTCTCCTTGGTAGAACTTCTTTTTCTGCTGCACCAATAAGGCTACTATTAGAATAACAAATCAAGTACTACTAGGAACTGAGAAAGGCTACAATATTTTCTCTTCGTCTGATGTCCATCCAGCTTCTTCTATTATACTTCTTCATAGATGAGCTATCAGCTTTGCCAATCGAGGATTGAACCACAAGCTCATTCGTGCTACAATTTCAAATCTTCTGAGAAAATAAACAGTCACTAATTTCCCATTTTCCAACATATTTTCAGGTAATGTAGTTCTGTTTCGTTTCTGCATAAGATGAAACAAAAACAAGTCCGACAACATACTTTCAGCTTTCGTGGCAGAAATAGAATGTGAGCTCTCGGGAACATAAGGTTTTACAAGCTCTTCACTAGGAATGAGCTCCTTTGTAATTGCCGATCCTGAATTGTCAGCAGTCAATAACGAATCCACAAAATCAGCTCTACGGACCTCCTCGCTTTCTTCTATCTTGGTTGCAGATTCTCCTGTAATTTGCAAACAATGGCAACCATTAAGTAATCCAGACAGACATGTCTCATATGCTATGTTGTAGAATGCATGAAAGATCACCTTCCCACCACTTTATAATGAATGAAGAGTATGGCTCTACAATTAGTTGGTGAACAGGAAGATCTGGAAACAGACGATAAAGAGCAAATGCTGCAACTTTATTCTGTGCATCCTGCAAAACCATTCAACTAGAACTTCACAATCTTTGAAGCAGCATTCACAAAGAGCTACCACAGGTTCATCTTAACCTTCAAAATGTAAAGCAGTTCTTTTTTTCTTGCACCAATTCATTTAGAAAACAGGAGTTCTTGAATTACATAACAAGCAGCGAAGGATTAGTATAGAAAGGACTCAAAAATTAGAGTTAATTCTTTATCTACAAACAACTACGGGTATTGCATGATAACAAGATGTAGCTTCCAATGGTGTGTAGTTACCTCAGCAGATTCAGAGGCTTCATCTTGGATGGGAAGCTGAAGGGTAATCAGTCCTCCAGGTTTTCTGCCCTTGCCCCTCCCACTGGCTGTACGTAATACACTGACAGCATAAGAGAATCTACCAACTTTCCCAGGCAATTTATTAAACTTGGGTGCCTCCCACCCAAATTTCTGGCACAGCTGATGAAGAACAGCCTTGGGAATCTTTGGTGGGTCACCCTGTCGTTTTGAAAAACAGCATAGAAATAATTAATAGGCATATGGAGGAAAATAGAAAAAAGAATCTACAGTAGTTGGAGACGACAAATATGAAGAGCTGAAAGACAAACTATCAAGCATGTAAACCAGAGCAAAGGTTGCCATACCCATGGTTCGAAATCTCGCCGAAATTTCGGCCATTTTTTTTTTTTTTTTTTTTGCCAAAATAAAATAAGGCCCGAAATAACATTTGTACAAAATTTCGGTATTTAGGTCTCGTTTCGGTATCTCGGTCATCTCGGTACATTCTATGTGTTATAAATACCATATCTCGATCGAAATTTCAGTAGTTCGGTTGAAATGTCGACTCTGTCTCACCTATCTCGGTGGTTTCCGTTCCATTTGCATATTTTGAAGGAAAAACACTCCAAGTCTCTAACAACCCTCTAATTAGCCACATCATCACACATTTTAACTTCCATTGGATTCCTACAAGGTCTACACATTCAAAGCTTAGGAAAGGTAAAATTCTTTCTCTAAAACCAAGTAAAATTTTCAGAACAGTTCAACAGTTGCTGCCAAACAAATGTGCAACTCTAAAACAATGTCATGTTCTAATATTTTTGCATTTTTATGTTCTAAGCATGTTTATTAACCTTAAAATAAGTTCTCCACCAAGTTTCAGGTCAAAATATGGCCGTTTGACCACCGAAACAATCAACCGAAACAAACAAAAAAAATACACCATTTCGGCCGAAATTTCGCCAAAACGAAATGAAACTGGTGTTTCTGAACCCACCGAAACACCGAAATGAAACAAGATTTCGAACCTTGGCCATACCACATAAGATATGTCACAAAGAGAAACAATGGAAAGCAGAAGGTAGCCTAACTAATCTGCTTCACCCATTTTGGCAGTTTATGACCAAATCCAACAGGCTAATACAGCGAGAACAATTCCCTTGACTCAAAAATGGACATTGCAAGTCATTACCCTTTTCCAAATGCCATCAATTTTTTCCAAATTCTGCCCTCTAAACAATTGTGCTATCTTTTCTTTCCTCTGCAGTTCCACAATTTCAGGAGGTAAAGCTCCAGAAGAAGCATCTTCAGAGAATAATCCCAGGAGTTCAACATCTCCTGGCTCCACATTGTCCACAATAACTCCCTCCTTGGCTGGAGCATTCGACGAATCAGAAGGATCAGCAAACACCTCAGAACCGCAACTTTCCACAAAATTTCCATCAACTGAAGCATCAATCTCAGGGGCTACAATGTCAGGACCACTTAACTTCATTGTCTCAGGACCATTGTAAGTCGTAGAATCTGATATTATGTTATCAGAACTATGATCATCGCCCAACCCAGATGCCAAGATTTCATCCGATAGCCCTGCTTCATTAATTCACATATCACATCAAATACACTGAATAAAACAATGGCTTACGGAGCAGATAGCAGAAGAAAGTTCAACCTAGAGCAGATATCTCTTTCTTAAGTTTGCGGATTAAATGGCCTGCCTGTTCCTGTCTTTTCTTATCTCCTCTCTCTTTGGCATCAATTGCATCTATTCTTGCAATATGATACTCTTTGGCAATTGAAATAGCACGTAAGCTTGGATCAGAAACCTGTCAAAAATCCAAGAAACAAAACCAACATGGCCAACATCAGAAGCAACAAAAACCTCTCAATATAAAAATTTCTGAGGGACTGACAACCTTTGATGCAGAAGCTAAGTTCCAGAACCAGTAACAGAGGAAGAAGACACTGAAGTGAGCCTGCAATTTCAGAATTCCTGATCTTACTAGGAATTCTTAGTCCTGTTCTGTCAGGGGGATCTGTTATCAGTTTTATTTTTCATTTCTGATTTTCATTAGTTAGTATTATTCATGATGGAATAAGATCTGTTAATTCAGCCCTGTTATGGTTTTCATTACAGAGTCCAAGTCAGTTCCAGCTTGCTACAGTCATTGAACCCAAGCCTTCCGGACGTATTCACTCAAAACAAAAACTACTTTGCAAAAATCTGAGACAATCCTAGGTCTCTTTTAGTGCACTCCAATTAGCTTGTTTATCGGAGGAGTTTTTAAGTTATTTTTGTTTATGTTTTCCTTCCTTTCAGATCAAGTTTGATATCAGTAGTCCTAATCAATCCTGATTGGGTCCCTGTCACATCACATATTATAAATATATGTACTGGCCTTCAGGCCTCCCCACTGATTTGAGTAATATACCAATCCAGATTTTCCTGAATTTTGCTGCTGTGGATTCAGTGGTTGCTGCTGTGAATTCAGTAATGTGCTTGGTGGATCCCCAGACTTTTTATCCTATCTATGTTGGACTCTGGTTGTCATTGTTGTCAAAACAATCAAAGAGTTATGTAAGCAGAGCTAGAAGTGGGGGACTATACAGCTGACATGAAGTTGCAAATATGCCCAGTGCAGTGGTGAGATGACCAGAGTCACGAGACTGATGATGTAGCCAGTATCAGTGTAATGTCAGGGTCCTAATGAGGTGGTCAGACATATTCTGATGATGTGGCATAGAGCAGTACAGAGTACAGGAAGTGTGTCAGTGGACAGTGTCAAAGTGATGGAAGCAATATGATGATGACATGGCATATGATGTGTACAGCATCACTGCATCAGTCAGGGCTAATGATGTGTCAGACATGCCAATGGATGTGTTCAGCATATTGGTGAGGTGTTAGACCTATATATGATGTGTCAGCAACTCAGCATGTTGATGATGTGTAAGACTTTGGTGATGTGGCAAACATGTGGCTGTGTTGGAACATGTCGGGGATGTGTTTGGCATGGTTGTGGATGTGTATGGCATGTTGGGAGCATGATTATGATGTGTGGATGCTTGATGGCAATGACGCAATGCATGATGATGTGATGATGATAATGATAATGACGTGGATGCAACAATAACAACAACAACAACAACTTAGCATTTCCTAAATGGAGTCAGCTACATGGATCGGCATAAAAAGAAACATAATGAAGGAAAAAAATGAACAAAGAAAAAGAAAGCAACAAAACAACACCACAGGAACATCCCACCAACAATCAGCTGGTAACATGTACTTGTCATGCATAGGATCATAATGGGTCGATATAATGCATACATGGCTATGGTGATATGCATGTGATGACATGATGCATTTAATGTGCATGGTCATACATAGGCATGGTGATGTCAAGAGGCATGAGATGGGCATAAGTGGCATGGGCTAGGGTGCTATTTGAAATTAAAATAATAATACTATTACTCTAATGTGGTATTGCCACATGGCAGGCTAACGAGATGGCTGATGATGTTGCCAACTGCTATGCGGGATTTTTCCTATGTAATTGCAAATGAGCAACTTTCGGGTATGTTATTTTGAAATTTGAGTAGTTTATCTCACTACTGAACACATTTGATGTAGATCACGAGTTACTGTTCAAGTGATCAGTACCCATGAACACTGTTCATGTGAACAGTACTGAGGGCCCCATATGGAATGTTTGAGCAAGTTCTTCTAAAAGGAGTTTCTTGGACTTGTTTCCTTAGTTCAAGTGATGTAGATAAATTACTTGGGCTTATTATATTGCAAATAAGCCTTGGATTGTGTTATGTATGTGTTGGGCCTTTGATCTCATGAGTTTTCTTTGAAATGGGCCACTTTAACGGGCCTAAATAATGGGTAGAATGTAGGAAAACGGGATTTAGTTTATTAGTTTAATTAGTTGTTATTTAATTCAATAAAAGCCCATTAGGCCATTAGTTGGTTGCAAAGTCCTATATGGACTATTAGTTAGTTAATCTTACTCCATGTTGGAATCATAAAATCAAGTCCTAGTCCTATTTTAAATTCCTAGTTGTAGTAGGAGTGTCTAGTCCTCTTTGGAAACTAGCTCCTAATCTTAGTATGATTGCAAACTTCCCCACTATAAATTGAGAGGCATATGTACCATTATTGAACAGATTTGAATGAAAGAAAGTTTGTAACTAAATGCTTAGAGCAGCTGAGATCGCTGTGGGTGAGAAGGCCAGGTTGAGATAATCACTTCCTTTATTCTCTTTCACCCTTCTCAACCCCCCATCTGTTTTATCCTTCTTTTTCTATTTTATTTGCTGTAACATTCAAGAGGTATAATTCAGATTCTGTTAGAAGCTATTACAGTCTAGAACCGACCAGCATCAGCAAAGATTTTAGGAGAGAGATCAATCTCCATATCTCCCTCCTCTGACCTCCGATCTATAAGCCCTTTTAAGGGTGTGTTCTAGGCTGCTATTAGACCACTCGATCCTCTTCTTGGTGTTGTCCAGATTTGTCCAGCACTTGTTCTTCAGAATCTTGAAGTTTTCTCTCTCCTAGGTCAGAAAATCAAGAAAGCCTATAACTTCACAGTCAGCTGTCAGAATCTTCTCAAGTTTGGGGGTTGTTGTACCCTCCCTAGGGACTATTTACGCCCAAGAGTGCAGCTCAATCGGACTCCTACAGGCCTGGCCGCACCTCTCTCTCTCTCCAGCTCTATAACAGGTCGTTCTCTCTCCTATCGGGTTAGGTTTTGGGCGGGTTTTGCTCCTGTATGGGTATTATATCCTTGGGGGTTTATTTGATGGTCTTATTTCTTTGTTTCCTGCTCCTATTTGTATTGTTTGGGGTTATAAACTGCTGGGGTAGTTTCTTGTAATCTACTTTTGCATTAAGTTTCTTTTTTTATGTTTCCTTTTATTGTTTTAGTTGTTAGTCTTTGCTCAAAGACAAGTTACTTGTTTCCAGTTTTAGGAGTTTCCTTTTCCCTTTTTGTTTCCTTTTCTTATGTCTTAGCAAGCAAGTAAGCTTAAATTAGGAAATCCTCTGTTTCCTATTCCCTAGTTTCTATTTCGTATTACTTTCTATTTTTTGAAAGTTTCCTTTACCAGTTTTAGTTTCTAAATTGTAAAGCTTCTATTTTGAAGGCATGTCTGAACCTATATAAAGCCAACTAATGTAAGCTTTTCTACACAATTGATTAATGATATTTTTGTGAGCTCTTAATTACTGATTTGACCTGAGAAAGGTTTGTTTCAACAGCTGAGAAAGCCTACCCCCCACCCACATCTATCCATCGAGTTCTCTAGTTTTCTCTCTTCTTTTCTGTTAAGTTTGCAATTATTTCTGAGTGTTGTGACTTCTGAGGTTATAAAAGTAATTGAGTGCTGTTTCAAGGTCCATTACCCGCCAGAGGTGCTGCTGCTATATTGAATCTGAGAAGAGCCTGTGACAGCCTGCTGAAGATATTTTCTGGGCAGCAGTTTGAACACCCCCCCCATCTGCCAACCCTGAGATCATATTACCCCAGCCCTCGTTTGACCTAATTTCATGAAGAAGCTATATCTCTACAACCTGTGGTTTAATGGAGCTGCTGTTTTAGGGTCACTTAATGGGCCTATAATATAGCTAGAAGCTAGGACTACCAGGTTAGTCAAGTAGGATTAGTTTATAGTCTTTTTTATGTTAGAAGTTCGCTAAGTCCTAGGATCATTAGGAATTTGAGTCCAAATTTCATTCTAAGTTTTGTTCTGTTTGAGTCCTAGTCTGAGTAGGAGTGTTGAAATACTAGTCAGTTGGGACTATAAACTAATCCTACTTGACTAACCTGGTTACATATACACAACCCATTGCCATTGGACCAAAGGCCCAACATATATGTAACCCAACCCAAGGCTTATTTCAACTAAAATAAGCCTAATTCTATGACTTATCGGCATCATGAAGTCCCCATAGTAACTATCAATAATATATCGATGTTGCGGACTATCTGACATAGTAATAGAGAGTACCTTCCTCGAATCTTGAAGAATTGCATCATCTACTGCAGCCTCCCAGTCATCCTGTATTTGATGTAGAGTTTCTATTAGTACATTCAAAACATGCTTACATATTTGTGCTTTCATGGTGTGCACATCCATATGATATCTAAGGATATAATTTGGGGAGTATGAGATTCAACAGAAGAAGAAAAATAAGCAATTTAGAGATTTTCCATACTGCAGGTCCAAGTATTTGTATTCGAAAACATCTCTATCAACTCCAAAGGCAATTTTCTAATATATGAAGCAAAAGTGGTACTGTTAGACAGCCACTATGGTTATGTGTGAGCTTGAGTACACATGCACACACATGTTTTTCTGTGTAGTAGTGCTTATCTGTGGTGTGGGTGGGTGGGTTGGTGGGTGTGTGGGGTGTGGGTGTGGGTGTGGGTGTGTGTATGTGTGTGGGAGTGTCGGTGTGTGGGTGTGTGTCTTTGTGTGTGTGTGTGCGAGAGAGAGAGAGAGAGAGAGAGAGAGAGAGAGAGCTATAGCATAAAGGCAGCAAGGCAACACCCAGCCACCAAGGAGGTTAAAAACTACAACTGGGTAACAAATAGGCATCACACAACTACCTCCCCACCACTGACAAATACACCAAGCAAGCATCAAATACTCTACATGCTCTCAAAAGCCATGAAGGGAAAGATTATCTGATTATAAGGGAATCTTTCAGGAAAATGGGAGGTTGAGTTACTTAACCCTTACTAAGGGGAAACGAATTAGCCAAACAGTTTCCCACTCTTTACACAAAATATGAAACAGCACTTGGTAGACTGACTTAATTGACACTTTACCTTAGTTTAAAATATTAAACGTGTTATGGAGTGTTACCACTATCTAAGGGTATCTTGGGAAACACTTGAACGAAGCTGCAATCTTTTTTCCTCCCTCCCCCATGACGTGACCTGCAATGCCTCCCTTCCCCCAGGTGGACTCCGTCGCCGGAATCCCCCCTTCCCTCACCGTCAACTTCCCTCCTCCTTCAACCGATGGCCACCCCTCCTCCCCTACCCTCCTCCAGCCTCCCTTATCTCCCACAACTCGATCCTGGAGCATGGTAGTCACCTCCATCCCCCCCACGCCTCCTCCTCCTCCTCCTCCCCCTCCTCCTCCTCCCCTTCCCCTCCTTCCTCTGCCAGACACTCCCTCTTTTTCCACCCTCCTGCAACTCGGAATTCCTCCCTTGTTGGCCTCTGTACGCCAGGACTGTTAGATATCGAAATCCAGAAATGGAAATGCTGTGTAGTTGGTTCGTTCCTTGGCAGCAGACCACCTTTCATCACTGTTAAAACCTCCCTGGAGAAGCAATGGAAGCCTGTTTGTGCAATGCCCACCTTCATGCTAGATAATGGGACTTTCATATTCAAGTTCGACTCTGAAACTGATAAAGCCTTCGCTGTTGATGGTGGTCCATGGTATGTTGAAAAAAAAACGATATTTCTCAAGCAGTGGGATGCTCGCACGTCGTTCTCCAAGACGGAACCCACCCCCATACCTCTCTGGGTGACTTTCCCCAATCTGCCGCTCCACTATTAGTGTGTGAAAGGCCTTAGTTTAGTCGGATCTCACCTCCATACCTCTCTGGGTGACTTTCCCCAATCTGCCACTCCACTATTGGTGTGTGAAAGGCCTTAGTTTAGTCGGATCTCTAATTGGAAAACCATTGTATTACAAACACACCAAGACCATGGAAAGACTTTCGTTCGCAAGAATCTGTTTCGAGGTGGAAGCTGACAGTATTCTCGCATCATCAATAAAAAAATTTGAAGGAGAAGACTATTCCCACACTCAGGAAGTCCATGATTCCTTGACTGACACTCCTAAGGATATTCTCCCCCCTTCTTCCTGTCCCTGCTTCTGCCGCTGTTAACTCAAGGACTCTGAACCAAAACTCGTCTCCCATCTCTCGACATCCTTCTTATGGTGCTGAGAACTTCCGGCCCAACATTGAACCGGTCCACCCCTCTGATATGAATCCTCCCCCGATCTCTAATCCAATCCAGTCCACCCCTGAACCACAATTTATCCCCCTGAATCAATTTCTACCGGTCCACCTTCTCAATCAGTTCTCCAACTACCCAACGGATCACCCTTTATACCCTGGTAACCTATACAACCCAACCCACCCTTTCAAACAACCCTACCCTATCATATCCCTAATCGACCCCACAATCCATCCTACCCAACAACTTAATAACACTGACCGATCTGCCCATCTGCCCCCTTACCCTTAACCCTTTGCAGGTCATGCCCAACCCCCCAACCCGGCGAACCCATCCTCTCCACCAGATTCTGGCTTCTCTGGCCTGAATCCCTCTGGTCTACCCTCTCGACTAACGTCGACAATCAGCAACGACTCCGTCAGTCCCTTTGGGCTTTCAAGCTTGCCGTCAGCCTCAGTCCTTGCCATGACCTATTCGACAAGCCAAACTGCTCTCAGCCTTGGCTCGAACAACTCCCCGCAGCCTTGGAAGGCCTCACCTCCGCCTGCAGCACTCATCGTGCCAATGGAAACCTCTCGACATTGGCCTTGGAAGGCCACATCTCCACCTCTCCTTAGACACCTTTAGACCCTCTTCCGAACCACAATCCTGGAACCAACTCCAGCCTCACCTCTGGTTCGACTTCCTTGCCCTGCTCCCCAGGGATCCCTGTAACCTCTTGCCTCTGCCCTGCCATGGCTTCTTCTCCAGTGGCCTCTGTAGACCCCGATCTACACGCATCTCTATTGTCCGACCATTCGTGGCCAAATCATCACTTCTGCTCTGCTCAGAGCACTGTAAAAGGACTCATCTTTGCTCCCCTTGCTATGGACACTCCTGACAACTGCAATCAACTCCCCTGGGTTCGGTTGACACTGTCAGCTCTAACAACTCTTTGAACTTGAAGAACTCGCTACAAAACCAACCTATAGATAACCCATCGGCTACCACTCACCATTCTTTACCTACCCCTCCTTTGCTAAACACCACCACTACCATCACCCAGCTGAACATCACCAAACCTGCATCCACCAAAGCCAAACAAAAGAAAACCAGTACAAAGCCCTCCAAATCCAATCCCTCTCGCCCCCCCAATCTGCCTCCCCTATCATTAGCTATATCCGTCAGCCTCCCACCCTGGCTCCCCCATTCCCAAGACCCCCCGTTGTCCTTCCAAACATTCGATGCCCCCCACTAATGTAGATAAGTCACTTGGGCTTATTTTATTGCAAATAAGCCTTGGGTTGTGTTATATATGTGTTGGGTCTTTGATCCCATAGGTTTTCTTTGAAAGGACCACTTTAATGGGCCTAAAATATAGGTAGAAGGTAGAAAAACGGGATTTAATTCATTAGTTTAGCTAGTTGTTATTTAATTCAATAAAGGCCCATTAGGCCATTGGTCGGTTGTAAAGTCCTATATGGACTATTAGTTAGTTAGTCCTACTCCATGTTGGAGTCATAAAGTCAAGCCCTAGTCCTATTTTGAATTCCTAGTTGTAGTAGGAGTGTCTAGTCCTATTAGGAAACTAGCTCCTAGTAGTAGTTTGATTGCTATTCTGCCCTCTATAAATAGAGGAACCTATGTACTTATAATTTCAGATTTGAATGAAAAAAAGTTTGCATTTTATGAAAGAAAGTTACAACTAAATGCTTAGAGTAGCTGAGATAGCTGCGGGTGAGAAGCCTAGACTGAGATAGCCACTTCCTTTATTCTCTTTCACCCTTCTCAACCCCCCATCTATTTTATTCTTCTTTTTTTATTTTATTTGTTGTAACATTCAAGAGGTATAATTCAGATTCTGATAAAAGTCTCCAGAAATTATAACCGATCAGCAATCCTAGTGGGAATAGGAGAGAGATCGATCTCCTCTCTTTCTCTCTTCTGTACTTTGTTCAGCCAGGTCTTCAATCAAGGTATTCCAGGCCTCATAAGGATCCCACGATCCTTACCTAGTCACTGTTGGAAGCATTCAGCTGCTGTTCTTGAAGGTTCTTCTCAGTTTTCTCTCTCTTAGGTCAGAAAATCAAGAAAGCCTGTAACTTCACAATCAACTGTCAAAATCCTCTCAACTTTGGGGGTTTTTGTACCCTCCCTAGGGACTATCTACGCCTAAGAGTGCAACTTAATCGGACTCCTACAGACCTGGCCGCACCTCGCTCTGCCCAGCCATATTGCAGGTGTTTCTCTCTCCTATCGGGTTGGGTTTTGGGCTGATTTTGCTCCTGTATGGGTATTGTATCCTTGGGGGTTTATTTGATGGTCTTTTCCTTTGTTTCCTTATCCTATTTGTATTGTTTGGGGTTATAAACTGCTGGAGTAGTTTCTTGTAATCTACTCCTGCATTACCCACCCTCGGTTCCTCATGATTCCTTTGACCGTATGGAATGTCCGAGGTCTAAATTCCTCAGCCAAACAAGCGGCTATTAGATCTCTCATTCGCTCCTCCAAATCCAACCTCTGTTGTCTTCTAACTTCTGGAAACTCGCGTCTTGGAAGCTTATGCCTCCCGGATTACTTCCTCTATAACTCCTTCTTGGTCCTTTGTTTCCAATTACCCCCACAGCCCCAATGGAAGGATTTGGATCCTTTGGGATTCCTCATTTCTATCCATCTCCACCCTCTCCTCCACTGCCCAAGCCATTCACCTGTCCATCTCCCATCACTCCGGCCCCTTCATTTGCTTTCTCTCTATCATCTATGCCTTCAACAGGACCCCCCTTAGGCTTCGTCTCTGGGCCGACGTGCTTTCCTTTGCCCCCACCTCTGGATCCAATCCTTGGGGCATAGTAAGAGACTTCAATGTCACTCATTCTAGCCATGAAAAGCATGGAGGAAACCCCATTAATCCCTCGTTTGTTGACTCTTTTAACGATTGTATTGAAGATTTAAAACTCACTGATCTTCGCTGGTTGGGTGCCAAATTTACTTAGCATAACCGAAGATCTGGAAATTTCAGGGTGGCTTCCAAGCTTGACCGAGCCCTCGTTAATGAAGCCTAGCTTGATTCCTTTCCTTCCTCTCATACTACCTTTGATCTTCCTGGTATCTCTGACCACATTCCCATCTCCATTCATGTTCTTTCATTCCGCTCCTTTGGCCCTAAGCCTTTCAAGTTCTTTGACATGTGGGTCTCCCATCCTGATTTCTTCCCTATTGTCTAGAATGCTTGGAATATGCCCACCCCCCACTTTCTGTCCCCCCTCTTGACTTTTTCTAAAAAGCTCAAGAATGTAAAAGCCTCGCTTAAGCTTTGGAATTCCTTTACCTTCGGGAACATCTCATCTCGAGTTGCTTCCTATCGTGACACTCTCCACTCCATCCAAGCTAAAATCCAGTAGGGTCTCCTTAATGCTACTCTGGTTGAGGAAGACAAAGTTGTTGCCTTTGAGTTATCTCTTGCTCTGGGCTAAGAGGAATCTTTCCTCCACCAAAAAGCCTACATCAAACGGCTTAAACTGAGAGATTCCAACTCTGCTTACTTCCATCGTTCCCTCAAATCCAGCAACAATACCAATGCCATCCCCAAGCTTATCTCCTCTTTGGGGGTTGAGCACATCTCCCCGACCTCATCAAAGCTGAAGTGGCCTCTCATTTTCAGACTCTTTAGTCCCCTAATCTCATCAACAAATTTATCCCCTCTGAGCTATTCTCGCTCTTCCATTCTATCCCCAATGATGAGGAAATCCTTACGGCTATTCTCTCCCATAAGGCCAATAAAGCCCCTGGTCCCGATGGCTTCAGCATGGGCTTCTTCTTCTCTTGTTGGAACATCATTCGAAACGACCTCATCCATATGGTGCAGAGTTTCTTTTTGAATCCTAATCAAATTGGAGGGACCAATCAAACTTTCCTCTGCCTAATCCCTAGAAAGGATGGTGCGGAATGTATGAGTGACTTCAAACCCATCTCCCTGTGCAACCTCCTTTACAAGTTCATTGCCCAAAATCCTAGCCAACAAAATCCAAAAAGTCATTGACTCCCTTGTTAGTCCAAATCAATTCGCTTTCATTGCTGACAGGAGTATCTCTGACAACATCCTCCTCTATCATAAAATTATTCGTGGTTTCGACCATAAGTCTCACTCCCCTGTTGCCCTCCTCAAGATTGACATTCATAAAGCTTTTGACACGATCAGTTGGGATTTTATCTCCAATGTGTTAACTCTCATGTCCTTCCCTCCCTCCTTTGTCCATTGGATCTGCACTTGCATTTCCACCCCTCGTTTCTCCGTCTTTGTGAATGATAATCTGGTTGGGTACTTATCCTCTGGTCGTGGTATCCATCAGGGATGTCCCTTATCCCCTCTCTTATTCTCCTTTCCCTTAAGGTTCTTTCTCGTTACATTCAATCCGCTACTGACCTCCATCTCATTTCTCCCATTCAAAAATGTAAATCCCTCCTCCTCTCCCATTTGGCATTTGCCGATGACATCATGATCTTCTCTAAGGCGGATGCCCTCTCCATCTCCACTATCATGGATTCCCTCCATTCCCTTAAATCTCTCTCAGGTCTCAGCATCAACCTCCTTAAATCCAACATGTTCCTCTCTGGAGTCCAGCCTAATGTCCAAGATACCCTCCTCGGTATCTCTGGCATCCCGATCGAACACCTTCCTATTAAATACTTGGGCCTTCCCTGCTTTTCCTCCAGGTTGTCTTCTCACCATTATACCCCTTTGCTCGATTAGCTGAGGAAGAGACTTCAGTATTGGAAAGGCAAGCTCCTCTCCTTCTCTAGCTGCCTCACTCTTATCAGATCGGCGCTCTAGTCCATGTACCTCTATTGGTCTAGTACCTTTATCCTTCTTATCTCTATGATTAAGTTTTTTAAAAGTCTTCTGTGCTCCTTCCTCTGGAAAGGTGTTGACTCCCCCAAATGCCTCCACCCTCTCAGCTGGAAGAAGGTTTGCCTTCCCAAATCTGAGGGAGGGCTTGGAATTAGGAGATCAAAGAAAAACCAACTCTGTCGGGGTCCTCAAGCTCATTTAGAAAATTGTGTCCAATCACAAAAGCATCTAGGTTGATTGGATTTATGCTAGGCTCATCAAGCACAACTCTCTTTGGACTGCCTCGCACATTCCTGATGCCTCATGGATCTGGCGCAAGATCCTTGATCACAGACACATAGCCCTCTCTGCCATCTCCTTCACCATCGACAATGGTCTTTCCACTTCTCTTTGGAAAGACCCCTGGCACCCTGCTGGCATCCTTTCCCACTTGATATCTCCCAGAACCATCTATTCCTCTGGCCTTCCTACCAACACTCTTGTCTCCTCTATTCTTTCCCCCTCGGGTTGGTCCCCTCCCTCTTCTCAACCTCCTCTTCTTGATCTCTGGACCACCCTCCCTCCTCTCTCCCCCCTGGCCACAGAATTAGAAAGGATAAGTGCACTTGGCTTCCCTCCTCCTCGGGGATCTTCTCCTCTACCTCCGCTTGGTCCCACATCCGTACCTCCTCCCCCGTGGTACCTTGGCATAAGTTGGTCTTGTTCAAAGGATATATTCCTCGCCAAAGTTTCACCCCCTGGCGTTGCCTTTCCAACTGCCTCCCCAACCAATCCTTCCTCATTCACCGGCACTCGGCAGATCCCAGCCAACCCCTCCTATTGTCTCTGCGCCCAGGGTGTTGAGGATATCCCTCATCTTTTCTTCTCCTGTCCTCTCTCTTCCTTTGTCTGGAAGCTCGTCCTCTCCAAGTGCTGGCCGGGCAGGAGATCCATCATTCCCTTTTCTAGGGAGTGGAATTGAATGGACATGACCTTCTCGGGCTCTTCTATTTATGATTTTATTGGAAAATTAGTTTTCTCTGCAACCATCAATCGCCTTTGGATGGAGCGTAACATTCGTAGATGGACCCCCAAATCTCTCTCCCAGTAGGAGATTTGAAAAGCTATCTACTTTGATGTTACCTCCAAAATCCACTCCCTTCATAGCTGCCCTGTTGCTTACTCCCGTAGAAATGTCCACATCATCACCTCTTGGAACCTGAGGGTGGAAACCATCCCTCTCCCTAAAGCCTCCTAGCCCCCCCCCTTTTCCTAGCTGTAGCCTTCCCTCCTCTCCCCTCCCCTCCTCCCCTCCTCCCCTCCTCCCCTTCCCTTAGGTTGGTTTTGCTGTCTTCAGTTTTGGTTGCTGGTTGTTTTCAGCTTTAGTTTGCTTTTGTTTGCTGGAGTTGGCTTTTCCTTGTTGGCCTAAGCCTTCTCCTCCCCCCCCCTTCTCTCCTTTGTATATTCTTCTTCCCCTTGGTAATGAATTATTTATTCATCCAAAAAAAAAGGTATCTTGGGTAGTGTGTAGTGAATCAAGGGTAGTATTGTAACTAGTTAGTTCAAGTTATGTCCTTAATTGTAATTACACTTTACAGTTTCTGTTTATAATAAATTATGGGTCTCGGTTAGAAATTCTACTCTCTCCCTTCTTCTCTTTCACTGCTGGTTTCTTAGGTTGATACTGTTACATTGTTATCAGAGCCTAATTATCAGCCTTTCTCTTCAACCCTTGTTTTGATTATCTACTGGGGTTCTTCCTTTGTGGTTTGCAGCAACCTATGCAGCCATCTGTATTCTATGAAATCTTAGTTGATGACTGCAAGAATGTAGGGTTCCCTTTGCATATGTTATCATTTTTTCCCCTCTCTGCATTGATCACCGTAGAAGATGAATTTACATGGCAGTAATCATGCATATGAAGGAGGTTACCTGCTGCAGTAATTCCTTGGGGTTATCTATCTACCAGTATTGATTTTTCTCAAGTTTATTGCTGCTTCTCCTCCTGTAGTACCCTGTTTTATGGACTGTTTTGGCAGAATTGAGACTGACTAAAACTGAGAATCTGCCATCAAATCTTCCTGAGTTTTAAGGACAGTATATATTATTCTTGTAAGGCCCTTCAACCCCACTTTCAGGCTGATATAATCCTTGATTCTATTGAATAATTACTACATTCTGGTACTTGGCGATACCCTTTTTTTTTTCTTTTTTTTTTTTTTGGGGGGGGGGGGGGTGTGGTTCTGGCAGAGTTAAGATCTGCCAGTTTAGTGGATCTGGCCACCAGATCTCTGCAATGTTTTATGACATTGAGGCCCATCTAGGAGGGTCCTTCAACCTAAGTTTGAGACTAACCAAAGCCTCCAATTTTCTTTTACACAATCTCTCAAATTCTGGTTTTCTCTTCTCAGATTTTGATTTTTTTTTTTTTTTTTTTTTAATCTCTAAGACATATCTAAGCACTAGATCATTCTCATATTATGGGGTTTTGATATTCTATTGGCCTACAATCTCCAACCAAAATTATAGGCCTATTAAAAGAGTCGGCTTTGATTACAATTGAGCTTCTATATCTGTCAGATTATGGTATTTATTGTTGGTTTTGTGGTGCTTTGAATGAGAGAGATATTGCTGCTGGTTATTCCTTTATATACATAATGGGCAATTCAAAATCTCTAGTGGACACTCCATGTCCAAATTACATCTATCAAAGCTTAGTAGTGCATCCAACTATCTTCTCGGGCGCAGGCAGTTAGATTTTATATCACAGCCAACCAGAAGATGGATTATCTGACTACCTCTCCACCTGATACAACATCTACTGAGTATAAGGAGTGACAAACAGTGATAATTACATTACTGTGTTGATTGTGGAATTGTATGGAGCCTTCTATGGATGCCAATGTTATGTTTTATACAACAGCCGAGAGTGCCTGGGTTGATCTTGAAGGAAGTTGTTGAGTTAGGGATATTTGTTCTTATTGTTCCTTTACGTTATCTTATGTTAGGTTGCGCTAGTACAGAGCTATTTTAGCCCCCTGGCATTTTTTCATTGATGAAATATTATATATAGAGGGGGGGGGTTGCGGCTAGGTGTTCTATTCTAGCCACAGGCAGCCTTCCATGATTTCGCCGTTCTCTTCCCTCTTCTCCCTTTTTTTCTTCTCTTCTTCTCTCTTTTTGCCTTGGTTTGGTTGCAGGATTCTAGTTTTCTAGCTTTGTATCAGAGCCTAAGTAATCAGATCAACGTTTTCTCATATTCTCTCTTCCATAGTTGTCAAGGCGTTGCCTAGGCGACAACTAGGCATCCAGGTGGTTTTCCTGGGGCCTAGGTGATAGTAGCCTTGTTGCACTGCATGCCTCCTTGTGTTTTGACACTTATTTATGCCAAATATCATTTAAGATATTATTCATTTATATTTGTTATTTCATTTACTTAAGATATTATTCATAAATAAGCAAATACCCCCTATTTGAATCCAACAAAAATAGTTTAAAAATCAAATCCCAAAAGGATAAAATGTTAAACCCCCAGTCCAAGAACAAAAACTGGATTTTGGTTATAGGGGCGATTTTCAACTTTTAAATGCTAGAGTTTTTCTCAATTATGAAAATTTTATAAATTCTATCATGTTAAAACAATGCTAAAAACCAAAAGTCCGATAAAATAATTTATATCCATAAAATTATTTTCATTCAGGCAATTTTAACAGCATTCGTGCACATAAAAATAAGTTTGACCAGAACATAACTTTGTCATTACAACTCAGATTTAAGTAATCTTAGACTTGTTGGAAAGCTGGTTTTATATTATAACTAATACAAAAAGTCTCATGTAAAAATAATATCGTTTAACTAGTTAAGCTTATTATAGAACAAGAGCATTTCTTTAAATTTTGATTTTTTATAACTTAATATGACTTAATATTAACTTTTACGATTTAATATGGCTACATGTTGATTTTTAATGACTTGATGTTGCTTAACCTTGATTTTTTATGATACAAGATATATATAGCTTAATAAATAATGTTAAAAAATAGGAAAATAAAAAAAAAATAACAATTGGTCGCCTTGTTCGCCTTAAAGCAGGCGCCTAAGCGCTTAGACAACCCTCCACCGCCTTGGCGCCATGACAACCATGCTCTCTTCTACTGATCTCTTTTTCTTCTTAAAACCCTGTGGTGTGCAACCACCTATTGCAGCATCTATTATTATTTAATCCTCCTTCCCCTAATATCTAAATGGTGATCTCAAGTTGCTGATTTACAGTTTTGTGGAAGAACAAGTCGATGTCACCCCCTACTGCCAAAATTGATTTCTCTTCAGGGTTATGTATCCTGCAATTTTTTTTATGGCTGATTCTTGGATGTGTTGGTTCCTTCATGCATGGTTGCTGCTCTTATTTATTAGATCTTCCAGATCTATGACTCTTCAAACAGGTGCCTTCAATTTTTTATGCTCCGTCAAAACCCAGCAAGATCGATTTTTCTATCTATGGTTTGCTGCTGATTTATATTTTCTTCTGTGAAGACTACCCTTCTGCTGGTTCCTTATTCCAGCTCTATATTGGCCAAGTATCGGTACCTTATTGCTGCTTCTATTGGCCTTCTTCTCCAGCAGTCTTTTTTTTTTTTTTTTTTTTTTTTTTTTTTGGGGGTGGGGCGGGTTGCGGTTTCAAAACCCTGCAAGGCTGATCGATCTTTTGGGGGCTGCTGGTTCTGCTCTTTTGCTGCTGCCTCTCCAATTATTATTGCTACAGTGCTACTCCTCTTTGGCTCTCTTCATTATGGCTGAGACAAAGGTTGTGTTTGGTTTGCATTCTTGGAATGTGTTCGGCACAGAAAACCATAGTTGTCATGGCGTCAAATCGATCCAAGGCGGTGGAGGGGTGGTTAATCGATTTGGCGATGAATCGCCCATTATGGCGTTGCCATGGCAGTCAAATCGACCATGTGTCATTTTTTATTTTTCCTATTTTCTAAAATTATTTAGTATGCTATTTTTTTTATTTTCCCTATTTTCTAAAGTTATTTAGCATGCTACAAGCCTACAATATATACCCTATAACATATAAAACCAACATTAAGCAACATCAAATCATCAAAAACCAACATAGCCCTATCAAAATCACCCTGCATTTTACAAAAAATCGACCGCCTAGTGAATCAGGCATGACCTGGCTCCATGGCAGTACCATAGTGACGCCTATCAGCCAATGGCAACAGCCATTTTTGAGTCACGTAAATCGTAGCACTACCATGAACTTCTTTTTCCGCCAGGATACCAAATCGTCGCCTTGGCGACGCCATGACAACTATGCAGAGAACACAATCTGAGATGCCAAAATTGCTGTTCTACGTTAACATTTTGGTATCGACTATCGTGTTCTATCATGTTTTCCAGTGATCGCTGTGTAGCAGGAAACCAGACCGCCGATCCATCATCACCCACTTCCTTATCCTCTATAATTACAGCCACAAAAAAAATAATAATAATAATAATAAATTAAGCCATGAACCCACCCCATTTTCCTCTCCGACTCCTCATCTCTTCTCTCCCCACTTTTCTTTTCTTGCTCCAACCATGGCTGAACCCTTCCATCCAAGCACTAGCAGAACCTCTATCCCTCTTTCTTTCTCTTCTTCTTTTAGCTGCCACCACATCTCTTTTTCTCTCAAACCCCAATCCAATAGCAGTTGACGGTGGTTGAATTTGCGAAGAGGATGGATGTCTTGCATGCAGCACCGTAGATGTGTTAAACAATATTGAATTCGAGATTCTCTAAACGTACTCATCAAGGATGTTATCTATCTGGTTATATGCAAATTTGTTCAACTTGTCCCTTGTATGTTGCTATAGTTTTGACAATTCTAATGCCCATGAGTTGTTTGATGAAATGTTGACGAGGAATATGAGCATTTTAAAATTAAGAATGCATTTGGCAAACAAATGTATCCAAACAATGTTCTCATTCTCGGTTGAGAATGTGTTTTAGAGTATGAGAATGGGAATTTCTCAGAATGAAAATGCAAACCAAACACAGCCTAAGTCTACTACCCGTCTTACAGACAATGTGAATATATATCAAACTCAAAGGGAGCTCCAATTATTTACTATGGACTTCAGGCTGTGAGAGTTTACACTATGGCAAAGGACAAGCTCCAGTATACTCCATCTACTTCTGCCTCTGATGATAACATTGAGTGGATGAAAGAAAATGCTATCACCCTCATCTGGTTATGGAACAGCACGGAGCCCGATATTGCAAGCACATTTCATTCAATCAACTGTTTCTTTTGTTAGTACAATTGAAGTTGAGTACACAGCATTTCAAAAAAGTACCTCTTCCTGTTGTTCGACATATTGCCGAATCCAATCAGCTTGGGACGGCTGCCTAGAATCCAAAATGTCATCTCCCCAATGCCCTTTGACTCTAACAGCAACTCCAGGCGTTTGTTCCTCAGTTTTAGTGGATGGATGTGGTGAAGGTACCCAGTCATCCTTAGCCGCAGCTATAATGCCAACGGAACCCCCTGACCCAGTTCGAATAGAAGAATCAATTACACCCATTTGCCCTCAAAACAATGTGAATTCAACAAATGCTAAAGATCATATATACCTTCATTGGTATGCGAGGAAGTCCCACTCGAGAACTTTAAGGGAAGCTCGTTCCCGGGCAAATTAAAGCACAGCCAGTCAAGAGCAGTCTCAAATGTAGTCCCTTCCTATAAGACAGAAACAACTATAAACCTCAAAGTGCAAAACAAAAGCAATCATCTCCGAAAACCAAAATTTTGATTGGAGATTCAATACATTGAGAGCGGAAAGGGCGCGTTCGATCTGATCGTCAGTGAAACCTTCGCAAGATAGCTTCTCATAAATGGTTTTGAGCTTCTTGGCCTTCTGAACTTTGGAAAGTGTTTCACCGGCTGGAGTGGTGGAAGGAGGGGGCGTGGGCTTGTTGGAGTTGATCAAGAGTCGGCGCAAACGTTGCTCGTTCTCTGCCGATATTTGGAGTTTCGGACCTGAAGATGCTTGGGGTTTGTTCTTGGAGGACGAAGAAGAAGAAGCTCCTCTTCCTCCTCCTCCCTTGTGTTTCTGCTGTTGTTGTTGCTTCTTTTTCGGAGCCATTATTTGGTTCTTCCTGAAGGACCAGTGAAGGACTTTTATGTTCTAACTGCGACTCTAGTGATGTTAATATGGGTGAGCGTGGGCCCGGCCCAGATTGTAGAATTGTGAGACAGTATTTAGGCCCACTTAATAGTTTGGCCCAAATTGCCAAAAGGCTGTTTTGGACAGTTCCATAAGGACTTCATTTTGTAGTTTGTTGGTAGTAATTCTAGTAAAAAATTATCTTTGTTTTTTCTGAATTTCTTTTATTTTTTTTTTTTGTTAATCAAGAAAATGATTACAGGACCAGCTTCTCTTGAGGCTGTGGTTGAATTTCTTCGATCATGGGATCTCACCCTTAGATTGGATTAGTGGAATGTATTTTCGATTTCATATAATGCGGGATGAGAGCTCATGATAAACTCAAAGTTCAATCGTAGTGTCACATCACCAAGGCTGAAGAGATTGGATGAAGGAAATTTTAATTGTAGAGATAAACTCTAAAGATTTTATTCGAAATATTTTTAAAGTAATTAAACCAAAAGGCATTTCCAATTCATTGGTTATTTATGACATGTTGCGGAGTTTCTTGGTACTCTTTGACGAACAAAGTTTGGCTGCTAACCAAGTAGCATGAACTAACATGCTACTCATACTTTAAAAAAAGAAGAAATTACATGACCTCCCACAATTCTCACATTCTAGTCAACACCCCTCAAATGTGTTTGATTATGTCCATATACTTACTAGACACTCATTTCTTTTCCAATGCATGCCAGATTAACTCTCTTAGGACTCTATCTTAGGCCTTTTCTAGGTTGATAAAGACCATATGAAGATCATTTTTGTAAGTTCTAGCTTTTTCCCTGATCTTTTGTAAAAGTTAAATCACTTCTTGGTTGATTTGAATCACCATCTCCTAGGTGTAAACCTAATGGCTCTTCCATTTTAAGCTAAAGTCTCACCAACAATCTAATTATGGCAGATTAATCCAAATATTAACAATTAAAGGCATAAAAAATTATAGAATAATAATAGATAGAACAAATAATAGAAAAAGACAAAACAAATACTTAAAATATGTTCCCTAACTATCAATATATAGCATGACAAGTAGAGTTCAACTCATTAAATTAGAGAGTGTTTAATCCACTTACATTAACCAATCAAATATTCTCTTGATGCGATAAACATAAGCCATGTTAGTTTAATCATCCCCTGAGATGGTATTAATCTCCATCTTTGTTCAAGTCCAACTTGCCAACAATATGTAAAACATCACTAGCTTAACATCTTTGTATGGTTCTCCAAGCTCTTAATCACTCCTAAGAAAATCCAATGATGGTGAAGGAACTACAGGTGTGGAGTTTTTTAAGACAATCAAATGAAGATGATGTATGTTGGTTAGAAAACTTTTATCTACCAATTGAACATTCCACACCTATGATTAGTAGTCTACCATGCCAAAACATCATTGTAAACTTTACACTATTTATAATTTAAAGAAATATCATGCATTGGATCCTAGTCATACCCCAGTTGATTTTGGGCATAATCAAAGTTATCAACTTTTATTTACATCTTTCTTTGTTGTCCTTATTATACATTGGCCTTATCCACATTTACATAATCTTAGGAGGTCTATCCAATAAAAAAAAAAAAAGTAACATCCGATTGGACATTTGTAATACTCCTAGATCATATTTATTCCCCCCATCATTGTGTATTTTGGAAATCATCTATGGACCAAAGAAAAAGAAACAATGATCTAACAAACCTGGATACACAGATCTTGGAAAGAGAAGACATGACAAGGAGATGCTAACCATTTAAATTTTTTTATTTTTACCTTATGAAAGTGGGGTTGATTCATAATTCGTTAAAGGGATTGTGCTGGACAGGGCACACACCAAGTGATAATTTTGTCAACAAAAGTGCTATTGGGAACTAAAAGGTTTTTAGGTCCCTCCTGCTTGTCCCTTACCAGGTTTCCCTATATTCCCAAGGTACTAAGGAAGCAAGTGGCTTGTCCAGGCCATTCCCTAATATAAAATAGTCACAATTGTCATTATTTCCCATATACATGGCACAACCTAAAATTAGGGGTTTTAGGTCAACAAAGGCTTAGCTAGCAATGGCAACTCAAATTCTTTGAATCTCAAAGAAGCACTTCACTGAGTCCACATCCTCTAGGGAGAATGGCAAGGTGTGGTGAACATTGGATGGCTAAGAGCATCTGAGCATATGTCCCAAAGAGTTTCTAACTATTCGATGCTCACTGCACTGGTGCAATGACTGTAAACGATTTTCACACATACTTCACTATCAAAAGTTCTCTAATTGATGCCTATTTGAATGAAGACTTCATAGAAATATGTTGATAAGAATTAACTGATCATATAAGAAAAATGAAAAACAAAAGACAAAAATCTTATCCAAACAACTAGAGCACACATTCTAACAGAAAAGACATGTGGAGCTCACAACTAAGGGTGTTAATCGGTTCGGTTGACATTTATTTGGCTGAAACCAAAATCGCACCATTTACTAAACGGTTGCACTTTCTGAAACTGTACTAAACGGTTGTGGTTCCATAGTTTTTAAACGGTATTGGTTTCATGGTTTTAAACGGTTTTGATCACGGTTTATTTTATATAGTTTCTAAACAGTTCGCAATTGGTTTCTAGTTTATTCGCATGTTTACTAAAATTTGCGGTTGCTAATAAATGATTCAATTTTATATCAAATTAAATGAGGCATTGAACAAGCAATGATTTAACTACATAACTACATAATTTGAGTAAATTATTGAATATATTGTTACACATCTGTGGGTTGCTCAGACGGTTAGGGCGAATTGGGGATTGTGTGGATAGGCACACGGTCTCAAGTTCGATTCCCCATCTGTGCATCTGCAATTTAAGTGGAGACCATGGAGGTGGGTTGCATTATGTTTCATTAAAACACCCAAATATTTAATCGTTATACGGGTTAATCGGATCGGTTTTAACGGTTTAAACAGTTCGATTTTCACGATGTCAATTCGGTTTGAAACCAATGGGTTAAATGGTTAAAACCGAACCAACCTATTTAACTAATTTGTTTTAAACTTGAAACCAAAATTGAACCATTTACTAAATGGTTTTGCGATTTTGATGTAAATGGCTAGATTCGATTTCAAATTCACATCCGTACAACATATAATTTGACATCTCCAATGTCAAATTTTTTTTCCTCCAATTTTTCTCTTCTTTTCTTTTTTATAATCTATTTCTCTTGTTTCGGAAGCCGGCCTGCTTTTTCTATACTCACATTCCATTTCTTCTCTTAAAAGAAAAATCCTGGTCCCTAGCCATGGCGGACATCACCGAGAAGATAACTGAAGAGGAGGCAATACCGACCATGAACCTACTTGAGGTCCTTGTCATAGACATACTTTCAAGGCTCCTGGTCAAGTTTCTTCTAAGATTCAGGTGTGTATGCAAAACCTGGTCTGCTCTTATAAACAATCTTGCTTTCGTCAAAGAACACCTCAATCAATCCCTTGCAAGCAGTAGCAACCTCAACCTCATTTTCAGAGGCGATCATCATTTATTCTCTGTCCACTTAGATGCTTGCAAACAAGAAGCGGCGGTAGAACTCGATCATCCCCAAGACCCCTACTTGCGGAACAAAGTAGTGGGTTCATGCCATGGTTTTATCTGTATATCCAACTTTGAGAATGAAATATTGCTTTGGAATCCTTCTATCAAAAGCTGCCCTTTGCACCTATAGAGTTGGTAAGATCCGACTACCCCAGTGTTGTTGCTTATGGATTTGGTTACGACCGCACCACTAATGATTACAAGCTAGTAAGGGATGTGCAGTTTTATGATCACATTCAGTATTCTTGCGATTCGGACTCTAGCGATTCTGATCCTTGAGATTCGGATGTGAAGGTCTACTCACTTAGGACCAATTTATGGAGATGAATTCGAGACATGCCATATCATCTCAGCTCCAAACGTGGATTTGTGGTTTTTACAAATTATGCTCTTCATTGGGTTGCAGAACGCGAGTTGAAACCTGTCAGTTTTATCGTTTCCTTTGACCTTCAAGATGAGGAGTATCAAGAGGTTCTACTGCTTGAATTTTTGGATGATGACTTTTATATGAATGTTGGGGTTCTTGGAGGACAACTCTGCTTGCTCTGCAAATTCTTCAGTGGTGTTGAGGTTTGGGTGATGAAGGATTATGGCTTGAGGGATTCCTGGGTGAAACAGTTCACCATCGAACAACCAACGGTGATAAGGTCTCTTGAGGACGCTAGACCTTTATGCTATTTAAAGAATGGGGAAGTTATACTCGACATGGATTCAGAAGCACCTCTACTCTTGAATGATCCCCCTAGTGGAAGGGTTAGGAGTCTTAGGATTCCTGGTGCTCCAGATAGGGTGGAAACAGAGATTTGTGTTGGGAGTCTCATTCCACTCAATACCGAAGATGGAATTAAACAACCAGTAAAGAAGAAAAAGCACAAGAAGGTAATATATTTATTGACATGGCAATTAGTAGAGCTGATTTACACTTCAGCATTCAAGCTAATATTCCTATTGATATACCACATACACTCTTGAACCAGTCAATAGTCGAGTGGTCGAGCATACTACACACCGAGCACATGGACTAGCCATTAGTCGAGTAGTCGGGCATACAACACATTATCCCTATGGGCCAATCAATGGTCGAGTAGCCAAGGCATCTCAAGCACTTCCTATGACCTTGACCTCTCGTACTTCATGGATCGATGACCCTCCAGAATGGCTAACCAGGCTCAGATGATTTCTTAACCCCAGGCCAATAAGGCTATGGTAGGGTAAGGTTTACTTGATCATCAAGCAAGCTAACCATCATCACCTCTGGTTAAGTTAACTGTTGGAACGCCTAACCATGGCTAGGTAGGCCATTAGGAAAGGTTAACTTGGGTTGAGTTAACCGTTAGGATATGGCACCAGGTCAGCAACCCCAGATTGATCCGGTTCACAAGGAAAGGGTACGTGGAGATGCACCAGGTGAGTTGGACCAATGAAGGACCCTAACTTTCTATATAAGGAGGACTTACTCCCCAGCACAGGTAACACTCTCAATCGTCTAAATACCCTGCTAGAATGATTATCCTAAAGTCTGACTTGAGCATCGGAGCCTGGTCCCAGAGCCTCCTCCGGGCCAGTGACTAATTTATGTTGTGCAGGTCCTTGTAGATTGGAATCGTGTGACAATAGTGGCTCCGTCCGTGGGAATTCAGACAAAAAGCTATCCAAATATAGTCGTTGCGATTGGGAGGTGTGAGATGATGAAAACTACCATAACTTATTCAAAGAGAGGAGGACCATCCTCAGGCCTAAATCCGTAGGAAAATCAACAGGAGGCAGCAGAGGAAGTAGAGCAAGATCCTATTGTCGAAGATGCGGCGAACATCCCGACATCGAAAAGCATCCCTCTACCCCCTCAGGTAACAACTTAGCAGTTCGATGAACTGCGTGGACAAGTGATGGGATTGGCTGAGTTAACCCAAGAGTCCTCAAGAAACTTCGCTATGCCACCCCTTACAGGTGAGCCCAGTCACTGCAATCATAGAGATTCAAAGAGGGCTGTCGATAGCAGATTGAGTTCATCAGAAAGAAGTCTGAGTCAAGGTAGTAGCCCCAGATCTCTGGTGAAGAAAGAGGAGGTATCATCTCAGCCGAAGAAAAGAAAGGAGGAAGACCTTGATCGACGTAGCTTCACGAACCCCTCTGGTAGGAGCAGGGAGGCGAATCTGCCGGGTCGTAGAAAGAGAGCTAGTAGCAGGAGTCCAAAGGCAATGCGACCCAGGTGGAGAACCCTAGGTCCAGGATGAACTATGAGAAACACTCCTGGAGTGACAATTAAAAGAGTTGCAGGCAAAAGTTGACTAGTTGGTGGATGGAGATGATGGAAGAGATGTTGTGGACCTAGAAAACTTTGGCAAGAGTCCCTTATCTGAGGAGATCAATCGCATCCGGCTACCAGAGAATTTCAAGATCCCTACATTCCAACTTTTTGATGGGACCAAATATCCTTACAAGCATCTACAGTCATACCGATCAGTTATGACCATAAAAGGAGCCTCAGAAGCACTTCTACATAAGGTGTTTCCAGCATCCTTAGAGGGCCCAACTACGACCTGGTTCTCATGCCTAAAACCAAGGTCTATGCACGAATTTAGATAACTCAATAGGAAATTCATAGATTACTTTGAAGGGATCATGGGGCATCAAAAGACATCATCGGATCTTATGGAGGTAAAGCAGCGACCCGATGAGACTCTCTGACAGTTCATACACCGTTTCAATCTAGAAAAACTAGAGATAAGAGACCTAGATCCTACTGTGGAATTCATGGCCTTGAAGAGTGAGGTTCGAGAGGAGCGATTGAGATTCTCTCTCTCCAATTTTGTTCCTAAATCCCTTGCACACTTAAGAGAAAAGATTCACAAGTATAGCAATGCAGAAGAGCTTACTGCTAGTCAACCCGATACAAACCCCCAAGTTGATCGACCAAAGAGCTTCAAGAAGAATGAAAGAAGGCTAGGCTATAAGTACAAATGCCCAAGATCCAGTGATCGAATAGACCCCAGAAGAAATCGTGAAGTATATACGGCACTAAACTCGACTAGGCAGCATGTACTGATGAATGCAAGCATGGAAGAAAGAGCAAAGATGAAGGTACCAAGGCCACTTGGTAAGTCCCCTGAGGGTCGTGACAAACGTTGGTATTGTAACTATCACAAGGACCACGTTCACTCAACCAACTGTTGTAGAGACCTAATGGTGGTGATTGATGAGCTCATCCAGAAGGGGTATCTAAGGAGGTTTAAAGTAAAGCAGGAGGGGGACTGAAGGAAAGAGACCCCATAGTGGAGAGAAGGCCCAAGTCGTGATGACCCTTGTTACCAGCAGAGGCGGGGAGATAGCCCCGATCGAGAAATAAGGTCACGTCAGAGTACTAAAGGAAAGATTGCTCACTCACATGACCGACTGGAGGACTAACCTGCTCAAATCATCACAACAATCTCTGAGGGACCCGTAGGAGGAGTTGATTCTAAAACAGTAAGGAAGAACTATGCCCAGGAAGTATTCTACACCGAGCACCCGACCAAGATGTCCAAGAGCGGCAACGTCATCGCTTTCGATGATAATAATGGAAGGGGAATTCAATTCTCATATGATGATGCCATGGTCATAAACCTTCGAATAGGAGCGTTCGAGGTTGAGAGGGTTCTGGTCAATAATGGCACCTCGGTTGACATCATGTTCTAGGAAGCATTCTAGAGGATGGAGCTGGACGAAAAGTACTTGAAGCCAGTCACCACCTCGTTATACGGCTTCTCAGGATCACTTGTTCGACCAAAAGGGATGATAGAGCTTCAGATCTGTGTCGGTTTAGGTGAGTTGCAAAGATTTGTGTGGCTAATTTTTTGGTGGTTGATATTCCTTCAGCGTATAATGTTATTCTTGGAAGACCAAGCCTTAACAACCTCAAAGCGGTGGTCTCAACTTGCCACCTTAAGATGAAATTCCCGATGGAAAGGGGAATAGGAGAGTGCAGAGGTGACCAGTTGGCATCAAGAAGATGCTATGTAAATGCCCTCAAGGAAACCAAGAAGTCGAAGGACATTCTCAGGTTGGAAGTTGACGACCAGAGGAAGGAGGCAAAGACCAAAAGAGGAGAGCCGGAAAAGGAGCTGGTCCCTATCAGCCTGCACTCTCCTATTCCCCTTAAGTGTAAAGGGATCAAAGCCCTCAATTTAGGGCCGAAATGGGGGGTTATGGCATGGGCACAACAGACACACAAGTTGACATGCCCAGCCCTGCACCATGCTACACGTGAAAGAGAGAGACAGAGACTTGTAGGGATGGGGGTGCTAGATGGCGAGGAATTCTTTGGGTTTTTTTTTTCTTCTCTTCATTTTATCCATCTCTCGTAATAAACAGTGAGGTTCTGAGGTTCTGACCATGTGGACCCATATAATTGATACCATTTTCTAACCTTTTATTAGTGTAGTATCCAGATTTTTTCTTAAAATTATTAGGAAACACTCTCCCATAATTTTCCATTAGTTTCCACTCATGAATCAAGCTGACCCCAATCACAAACCCAAGAAAAATTGAACATTAAAAGTAGGGCCCAAAAAAAAAAAAATCCAAAACGGAGCCTGATTAAAAAAAATTGATCAATTTCGGCTCCCCTTACCCCCTTGGGGTGTACACATGCATCCAAGGGATTAGTCGGGCCATAATTCTAGACACTCGTTGGCCAAAATATAAGATCGATCAGATCTGATAAAAAAACACTAAAACTGGTAGAATTGAAATCCTTAGCAATTTTTTTTTTCAAAAACCACAGAAACTGAAACTGACCATGTTGATTGAAATAATAATAATAATAGGGAGAGGGACAGGAATGCCGCTAATATCAATTATGCTAGAAGATAGCACCAATAGGATCACATGATGGAGTATCATTTAGGAAGGATATGAGGGTCATTTCAAAAAAGGGGAAGAGAGAGATAGACACAATGGATGCTGATATCTGCGTATACCCAACCTTTTCCCTAATAATAATAAGGGTTAATCTGTTTAGACTTAAAGCCACCACCAACAACCCTCAGCTCCGGCTTCATCTTCTCTGAGAGTAGTGATAACGCCCTCAATGAGAGTTAAATGGAGGTGTTGGACAACACTATTACTAGTAGAGTTGTAGTTTGTGGGAGAGAGAGAATAGAGGAATGAAGAAAGAGAGCCATAGGGGGTGGAGAGAGAGTGTTGGAGTCAAAGAGGAGAACTAATGAGAAGTTATACCAGATGTGATATTACAATGTTAGACCTTCACTTTAATGCCAATGTTAATATATGATGGATTAAAAAGTCTAGTTACAAATTTTTATTTGTAACTTTATTGGTTATAAACAGATGCACCTTAATAATAATAAATAAATTAGAATTTTTTATAATATTATATTTATATAAAAAACCGAGATTAGATCGATAATAGACCATAAAAGAAATTGATAGTGGACCAACCAATTTTGGTCTGAACCAATATGTTTTAAAAATCTGGGAGCATCAAAAGGTTTATGAGAGCATTAGTGGAGTACAACAAGGAAGGAGGAAGGTGGTTCTCTGTTCTCACTTACAGATGTAACAAAATGTGAGATTATACTATCAGGAAGAGTATGGAAATTCTTTTCGTTCAGGGAATGATATGAAACAGTTACTTGTAATTAATCTTAGGGAATTATTTTTAGTTTCCCTGTTTAGGCAAGGGAAATTAAAAATAATCAAAGCCTACAACCCACCATTTCAAAGAGTGATTTCTTTTATCTATGGATCGTGATATGCTACTTCTGAACTGAAGTTTGAAGACCCTGGATTACAGCCACCACCTCTTCTACCCAAGTCGACTTTAGCAGGGTAGCTGATACTTCATCATCCTTCGTCATTGTGGTTCTGGTGTGTTATTTCGCCTCTACATTTGCGACCCTATCTGTTCTTTTTTTTTTTTGGTTCCTCATGGTTGAGACCAAAACTACTACCCCTGTGGCTACTACCTCTTCTTCGGACAATGTGAATGTCCAGATTACCTCCATCAAGCTCAAAGGAAGTTTGAATTACCTACTTTGGGTTCAATCTGTGAAAGTTTATCTTATGGCCAAAGATAAACTTCAATATACTACCTCTGACCCTCCTTTATCATCTGATAATGGTTATAATGAATGGATGAAGGAAAATGCTTTGATCTTAATCTGGTTGTGGAATAGTATGGAACCAAATGTCGCTGTCAGTGTCATGTTCCACACTATTGTAAAAGGTGTATGAAATGATTTGAAGGAAACATATTCTCAGGAGAAGAATATGACTCGCATCTATGATATCTATGAGAAGTTGTTCCAATTTCTCCAGTCTGACCAGTCTCTTCCAGAATATTACAGTGGTTTCAAGGGAATGGTTGAAGAACTCAATGTCTTCTAGCCTTTGACTACAGATATTGACAAGTCAAAGGCTCAGCTTTTTTGTTTTTAAATTTTTGGTTAGCTTGAATAATGACAGTTAAGGGTTATTTACTTGTTGGCAATATTGTCCCTACACTGAATGATACTTATTTAAGACTTCAGTGTATTACATCTTCTGCCAAACCTGATCAGTCCTCCAAAGACAATTCAGCCTTCCTTGCCAACCGTGGATGTGGTCGCGGTTGTGGGGGAGGTTATGTGTCTACTGGTCGAGGTTCTAGTGGACAGCCATCTAATCAGTCTTCTAGCCAGTTCTCTTACTGTGGGAATTCCAACCATACTGTAGAGACTTGTTAGGCAAAGCATGGCAAGCCAGAGTGGGCAACCTAGTTATCTAATCATGTAATGTCAGATGATGATACTGACATAGTGTCTCCCAATGATACTAAACTGAGAACTTCCAGAGGAGATTCTTCTACCAATCTACGTGATGATATTAATCAACTACTAAGGCATTTGCTACCTTGGCTCATGCAGGTACCTCAGCCCTCCTTACCACCACTTCTACCCCCTGGATAATTGATTCAGGTGCCTTTGCTCATATGACTAGTAAGTCATCCCTGTTTAAATCATTTACTCCTAGTACTAACTCTACATTTGTTATTCTTGTAAATGGTGCTTCCACACCAGTTTTAGGTTATGGTACTATCTCACCTACATTTTTGTGAGTCAGTTAATCAGGTCATTAAATTGCTCTGTAACTTTTTTTTTCCTTCTTATTGTGTTTTTTAAGATCTTCACACGAGGAAGACGATTGGTGGAAGGCATGAAAAATATGGTTTATATTATCTCAAATGTGGTACTTGTGCTTCTTCTGCTACTGTTATTGCCATTGGAGATGTGACTCCTTTCCAATGGCACTGTCGTTTAGGACACTTGTCCTTGTCTAGGCTGAAAATTTTATTTCCTAGTTTTAAGTCTATGCTCAAGTTAGAGTGTGAAGCATGTGAGTTGGGAAAGCATCACCGTGTGTCTTTCCCATCTCGCTTTGTGTCTCGTAGTCCGTCTTTATTTTCTTTAGTACATTCTGATGTTTGGGGTCCTTGCAGAGTCAGCAATAGATTTGGATTTTGATATTTTGTGACTTTTGTGGATGATTATTCTTGTCTTACATGATTGTACTTGTTAAAAGATCAATCTGAATTTTCATCTGTATTTCAGAATTTTTATAATGAAATAGAAACTCAGTTTGACATTTTAATTAAGATTTTTCGGTTTGATAATGCTTTAGATTATGTCCAAAATGAGATTTCTGATTTCTGTGCTAACCATGGGATGATACACCAGACTAATTGTTCTTATACCCCCCAGGAAAATAGGGTAGCTGAGTGATAAGCACATTTATGTGTGAAATCTTAGGTTGTAAAGCATGCCTTTTTATATAATTAGAATGGAGCTACCTTGGGTTTTCTTTTCTTTTTGCAGGTTTTGCATTTTAGAGGCCTTAGGGACTATCGGATGCCATAACTCCAATTTTACACGTAAAGAGATCCTGTTTCTTTTTATGGCTGTGACGAGGATGAAATTCTGAGCAACATGGACATATCGCATTAAAAGAACACATTCATTTTGGCACCCATACACGTGATTATTCTTTTTAGGTTAGAAAAAGAAAAATGGACCAGAATAGAATCGAGATGCAGGCCCAACCCTTCTATAGTTGTCCCAGGGGTATAAGAGACATTCCAGATGCCAACAAAGATGGAGGGACCCACCTTGGGCATTACACTCTCTCTCCTCCCCCTTGGGGTTAAGGATTTTCTCTCTCCTACTTTTTGGAGTTTGTTGAAGATCTCCTTCTCTCTCCTACTTTCCACTTGCTTAAAGGTCAAGGGCATGGACAGAATTTTCACATAAAATAGAAGATTATCCAAATCATTCAACCAAGAATAGCAGTCGTCCAAGAGGGGCTGCGCAAGCTTGAAGAAGAGAGAAAAAAAGAAAAGAAAAAAAGAAATAAAATCCCTTCCTACTTTATCTCTTTATCTCTCCCAATCCCAACTAAATTGGAAACCCAAATCTGTCACACCCCATTTTCAATAAACTGAACTTACCATTAGGAACACTGGTAGTGTGAGTAAGACAAGTACCTATTTTACAAACCATCCAAGATCTCTGATAGTAGTACCTTAACATTTCACAATCTCACATTACAAACCAACATAAGCAACGGAATCAGAGTATAGTAGCAGAATTATAAATAAAATGGGGAATCGTCTAATGATAATATAATAACAATAACCGAGTTATTCTGTTACATTCATCCATGACATATAATATAATCTCAAAAAAATATACAATCCACGGTTATACCCAAAAGTATCAAAGTATAGTGTACAATCTCACGGTGCGGCACAAACACAGTGGTCGCAAGCACAGTCTTGATCGTGCTTCTCCACTTCTGGCATCCACCAGTTGCTCACACCATACTCCAACCTAGAAGATACTGGGTCACCCACCATTGGCACCACGGTACCTACATCATCATCTAAAAAGGGTGTATACGTGGGGTGAGCTTTCCAACTTGCTCAGTGAGGGGTGGGGTCAAGCACATCCAAGCAAGACAGTAACAGTAATAATTTATGATTCATGATTGCAAAAATTAAACACATAGTCCATGATGTTTGTGATGCAGTTCATTTATTTATTATCCACCTTACAATACAAACTAAGTCTGGTAAATGCTACTATGGCGCATTAGGCTGTATCCTGCATCTCGGAATCGCCAACGACTACGCAAGGATACAAACCCTAGCCATCATTAGAAGCCTACCGATCCCCGTATGCATCCATGGGTCACCCAGAAAACCCCCTCCTGGCAGTCATGGCACTGGTACATCATCGGCCATGATGGACAGGTTTTCGCCTCCGACAACAATCGCATCTTAGCGCGGGTGTGGGATTCTAAAAAGGTACATCGAACATACTACAATGGGTTATCCAACACCTTAACCCCTGTTGGCAAGGGTTCGTAGCATAGGGAGTGATACCTAACCACATATATGCTACTTGCCTTCATAGTGATATAGTTAGTATGAATTACACGATACCGGCAAGACCTCGGCCACAAAGTGTAATCTATCTCCAAATATAGTCTCGGGTACACGATACCAGCAAGACCATGACCACAAAGTAAAATCCAAGACTGTTTACCTAATCTAGCATACATATCACAGTTAAGTATGGACTACGCGACACCGGTACCAATCATCGACCAAGAAGCGCAAACATCTCCAAATGCAGTCCTCAGTACACGATACCAGCGAGACCTTGGCCACAAAGTGTAACATGTGACTACAACTAACTCTAATGCACATAATCAATGCATGAATGCAACATACATACGAAAATCATGGCACCGGTACCACCTCGGCCACGTCGGATTCTGTCTCACACACACAACCAAACACACGACGATCATAGTATCAGTACCACCTCGGCCACACCGGATCCCATCATACATCTCTATACAATTCATTTCATAATCGTAAAATGACAAATGTAACATATCATCATCGCATTTAAGCAATTGCAATTAAACATATACTTCTAAGCATATGAGCAATTAATAATAACAAACATTCCAAAAATAAACATAGTCCATCCCTCACTTGGTTTATGATCGAGTGTGTTTGGGTTTAAGTACGACTACCGATCAATCAAATCAATTTTGGCTTCGGGGCACATGCGCGTCACTGTCCTAGACATAGAGGGAATCGTACATCAATATGCATCAGGAACATCGGGAGGGACCCACATAGGTCACCCCTAAAGGGTACAGACACTGTCCCCAAGTGGCAGTATTGTCACCAGAAACACCCACCGAAAACAGGGCATTTCCACCGAAAATATCAGTCCTATTTTTGGTGGAGAAGATAGAGAGCACATAAGGCTCATATGTCCACCGGAAATAGCTATAATGTTTCCTATGCCATATTTTCGGTGGAATTACAGAAAGGTCCAACTCAAATTGGGGCTTTCTGGCTCGGGCCCGATCATCGGGATTTGTTCTATGAAGTTTGTAGGGGATGTTTCTAGCATCATTCAAAGCCAAGAAAATCCCAATTCTACTATGCCATTTGGGAGATACGTCGATCAAACGATCGAAACCCTAGTTGGTCTTTTGGAAAAACATGTTGTCGGAGCTCACCGGGCTTGGTTTGAGCTCGACAACAACATCTGTATGGTAGAACACACATTCTATGACCTTAACATGTTTTGTACACTAAGATTCCATCCATACTAAGCTTTTTCTAGGTCAAAATGATGAGAGAGAGTGGTGGAAGTGAGTGTACTTACCTCCGGTAGCGGTTCCGACAACTTGGCGGCAACCGGCACCAAGGTAAGCCTCCAACCTTCTTCTTCTTCCTTCCTCTCCTCTTTCTCTCCTCTCCTACGTTGAGCAAAAATGAAATGAGGAAACAAATCCTTATTTCCCAACTTATAACTTAAGTGGACCTTAGGGTCTATTTGGGTTGGACCTCTTTTGGACCAATTGGGTTAAAATGAATTTCGGGGCATGAGGACTCGATCATTTAGGTCTGTAAAGTGCTTACATCACAAGAAAGGTGTGAAAAATGATTTGGGGTCATCTGGAACCATTTACAATGTGAGTGGTGGGAACCATGGGTATCGAAAACTCGATAGTAGCCCGTCAACCCATCGAAAATAGGCATCGGATCCAGGCCCAGGCTACTTCTGGTGGCATATTTTCGGTGGTCAAGACAGCTTACTGTCCCATGGCTGGTATTGCACAGGTGGCTGCCCTCAGACGTGCTCAAGGCCATTCATAAATTTTTGATGCGTGTCGAAAATCAAATGTTGGGAGTCGGGTCACTTACCGTCTGGAATCGAAAGGTATGAATCCCCTCCAGTTAGATAGACATGCAATGCACGAACATGTGGGGTCATCTCTACCCCTTCGATAATGTGTAGCTATGAGCCAAAACCCAATCGTACTTTTGATGTCCGATCTGAGGCCTGTCACATTAGTTCAAATTAGACCGGATTAGGGCACGGGTGTAACATTCCCCCCACCTTACAAGAATTTCATCCTCAAAATTGAACATGCCTGGAAAAGCAAACAATCCCGAATATTGCTTCAATATCTCATCTTCTCGCTTCCAGGATGCTTCTTGTTTGTGGTGGTTCATCCATTTCACCTTGACGAAGGAAACTGTGCGGTTGCGAAGAACATGGTCCTTCTGATCTACAATCTTCTCCGGATACTCCACGTAGGCAAAATGCAAAATCCTCATCTAACTCACGGGGTATGTAAGTCAAGATGTGAGTCGGGTCGGGAATGTACTTCCTCAACATGGATACATAGAAGACATCATGTGTATGTTCCAACTTTGGCAGTAACGCTACCCGATAAGCTACTGTAGACACCGAATTTTGTCACCCTCCGGCAATTATGACAATATGAAGGATTACATGTTGGATATTTTAGACTTGGAGAATTTTCAAACTTAGAGTAGAAAATGACCATATTTTCCTATAAACTTTCAAGAGAAAAGTTTTTCAAAAAATTAGAATTTGATGTGGTGCTCCACCTCGGCCTCCATCAGGCCGTGCTGCACCTCGGCCTCCAACAGGCCGTGCTCCACCTCGGCCTCCATCAGGCCATGCTTCACCTCGGCCTCCATCAGACCGTGCTCCACCTTGGCCTCCATCAGGCCGTGCTGCACCTCGGCCTCCACCTGGTCGTGCTCCACCTCAGCCTACATCAGGCCGTGCTCCGCCTCGGCCTCCATCAGGCCGTGCTGAACCTCGGCCTCCATCAGGCCGTGCTGAACCTCGGCCTCCATCAGGCCGTGCTCCACCTCGGCCTCCAACAGGCCGTGCTCCACCTCGGCCTCCATCAGGCCGTGCTGCACCTCGACCTACATCAGGCCGTGCTCCACCTCGGCCTACATCAGGCCGTGCTGCACCTCGGCCTCCATCAGGCCGTGCTGCACCTCGGCCTCCATCAGGCCGTGCTCCACCTCGGCCTACATCAGGCCGTGCTCCACCTCGACCTCCATCAGGCCGTGCTATAAAATTTGAGAAAATTTTAGTCCCACATCGAAAATTTGAGAAAATTACCCCAAGTCCCATGGCTATAAAAATGGCCCTTCCCCTCTTCCAAAAGGGGAGGAGAAAAATTGAGAATTTGGGAGAGAGGACGGCCCCATTAAGGTTTTTGGCTAACTTCTTCCCTCTAAAATCAAACATTCTCCAAGTTTAAAAGTTTAATACATTAATCCTTCATTGAGCCGGGAGATCTTATCCGGTTCGGTTCGATTTGGGGGCTCAAAGCACAAGGGTTATCTCCCCTTGTTCCTTGATTGAAGCCGGCTTAAGGTATTTTTCTTCTCCTAATTGCAGTTTAGAACTAGCTTATCTAATGTAATAAATTAATTCCTAATTGATTTATTTAGATTAATCATGCTTAATTAGTATCAATTTGGTTCAATACGGTTTATTAGATGTAAATTGATTTATTCCGGTCCAATTAAGGGTATTTAGGTTTAATTATTTTTTAAGCATGTTTACCTTTGATTTGGTTTAGTTTTTAAATTGCTTTTTGTTCTTTTAATCTGGAACCTTAGATCAGAATTTTATATGTAACCTAATTCTTCTTCTTCTTCTTTTTCTTTTTTTCTTCTTCTTCCCTACTGCTGCAGTCAGACTTGCAGCCGAACCTTCCTCCTCCTTTCTTCTTCTTCATCTTCTTTTTCTCTTCTTCTTCCCTACTGCAACCGGACCTGCAGCCACACCTTCCTCCTCCTTCCTTCCTCTTTTTCTCTTCTTCTTCCCTGTTGCTGCAACAGAACCGCAACCACACCTTTCTCTTCTTCTTCCTTGCTGCTGCAACCGAACCGCAGCCGCACCTTTCTCTTCTTCTTCCCTGCTGTTGCAACCAAACCGCAGCCGCATCTTTCTCTTCTTCTTCCCTGCCGCTGCAACCGAACTACAGCCGCACCTCTCTTCTTCTTCCCTGCTGCTGCAACTGAACTGCAGCCGCACCTTTCTCTTCTTCTCTTTTCCTTCCCTGCTGTTGCAACCCCTAACCAGCAGCGACCAAGCCGCACTAACTCCTCCTCATTCTTCTTATTCTTCTTCTTCTTCTTCTTCTTTTTCTTTCTCTTTTCCTTCCCTGCTGCTGTAACTGGCAGCAGCCGAACCTCCCTCTTTCTTCTTTTCTTCTTCTTCTTCTTCTTCTCTTCTCTTCTTTTTCTCCTGCAGCGGCAACCGAAGCCCCTTCTATCTTCTTTTCTTCTTCTTCTTCTCTTCTCATCTTCCTTCTTCCAAAGTCTGCTGTAACCGAACCTACAACTCACTTTTTCTTCTTCTCCTTCTTATTTTATTTTCTTATTTTTTTTGTTATTTCTTTAATTTTCTATTAGATAGTCTATATTTGTAATGCCCCCAACCTATTATTTCATTTCTATGTGTAATCTTTCCCTCCTTTTTTTATATTTTATTTTTCTTTTATCCATTTTGGTTTGATTTCAGGTCTGTAATGTATCTAGTCCTAGAACTTAGGTTTGGGATTCCCCTAATTTTAAAATTTCAAATCAAATGATTTCATTTTATTTCCCTCCAAATAATGTATGGGACATAGTTTAGGGCGTGTTTAGTTTAGGACGGGCGCGGCTGGCCCCTCAAACCGGCTAGTAGCACTAGGTGTGTGTTGGGGATTTGGGTTTTCCTACTATCTATCTTTTGTACTCCAACATTCACTTGCATTAGTGTAGTATTAATTTAGATTAATTAAAGTAACTTAGTTAATGTAGTTAGCCATTTCAACTGTTGTTTATTTAATTGTGGTTTGTTAATTTAGCTTTTTAATTCATTGCATTTGATTTCTTCATTCAATTCAATTTATTAAACTTGTGTAATTACCAACCTTTTTCCCTCTAGTGGTTTGTTTATTTTAATCAATCAACTAATTAGTTATTTAATGTAGGATAATTAACTAGATTAATTAGTTAAAAGATTCTCTTCTCATTAGATTAACTAGGGTTTTGAAAAATGTTTAACTCATCTTAGGATTAGCTTACAGTAGACATAATTTGTCCAATTAGGTTTCATAATTAATTTAATTAAACCTTAGGTTTAGTTTAATCCTCCTATACTAGATTAGGTAGATTAGTAAAAATGCATTCATTTAATGTAATTAACCCATTTAACTTTTCTAATTTTATTAGGCCCCACTTAATTTAAAAATCTCTTTACCAATTAGATTAAGTAGGATTGCAATAATTTATTTCACAAATTACTAGGGATTAGGATTAATCATTTTAATTAATTCAATTTAGGATTTCATAAATTCATTAATCATCCATCTAGGTCAGGCTCAATTAATTGAATTAGTTTAATTTAGGGTTTCATAAGTTGCTAAACTAATCCTAGGTTTAGGCTTATTTAATTAGTTTAATCTAAGACTCATAATACATCAATTAAATCATTTAGGGTTTTTAATTTTAATCAGCGTAATCATTTCATTATTTGCATCATAACGTAGCTAGCATAATTTAGACACTTGGTTTAGGGTTTTCACATGTTATGCTTAGATACCTAGTTTAGGGTTTTCAGTGACCTAGATTTAGGACTAGTTAGTAGGGTACAAACAAACTTTGGTCAAACAAAAAGAGACCGGCCTTTGGGTCAGGCAGACTGGGTGCCTAACACCTTCCCAGTCTGTCACTTGACACTTGTCTAGAATCTTGGTGCAAACCAACCTTATCCATCAGAGTCATTAGTCTCTCTCCCTTGATTGGGGGAGACATTTATGGGTCCTAGACCCTTTCTAGGTGGTGACTGCTTTTACCCATAATGTGTATCCCCCCGTTGGCATTTGATGACCAGGGGATACTATCTCATCTCATTAGAGTCGAACCCTAGCGTGTTCACATGCGCTATGTGCCGTATCGATGATGATCCCACAGGGGCGGAGGTCCGTGGTACCTACAGTGGCAACTCCACTGGGGATGTCAGACTCTTGATTGACCATTGTTTGTATAGCTTTGTTTGTACCTTATTGTTGTATATTGACATGTTATTTTTCACTTTTCATCACTTGCATACACTTCTTGCATTGAGCACAGCATGCCTTACCCTTATTCACCCCCGTGGTGTAGCTGTCAGGGTCCCTTACATATGTTTGGGCCGCCCCCAGTTACATTACACCCCTTATACCGTACCATTTAGGTTTGGAATACGGAACTTATCGGCGAGAGTGTTACCTTGCGTGCTTGAGGGAGATCACACACATTTAGGTGTGCCCAAAGAGACGCAATCGGTTAACACTCTGAGTTCGATATGCTCGAGCTATTCCCCTATTGGTATATCAAAGGGACCACGTACCTCTTATTCATTCTGTGTATGCGGGTGATAGGTATATCGGTCCTATCAAGGTAGCCTTTCTGGTCCTAAACCTAGCCAACATGCATCATGTACTTGGACATAGAACCAATGACTAGGATCAACACAACTAATGTAATATTGTTTGCGGTTCATGTTGGAACTTCTTGTAGTCATTTTTGCTCGTCTCAATCTACCATCCACCAACGGAAGGATTGGATTTATCATTAACATTAAAGGTGCTAGTGTTTATAACTACACCAGTTGTTGATTCTTACAACTGCACCGTATGATTGGTACCGTGGCTATATGCTAACACCACCAGTCCGATGTGGTATAGGTCTCAACCTGGTAAAGGTTTCACACATGCTATCTCGATGTTAACGGTGGACCCAAATTCGTCCACCACGGTTTTTGGTGATTGATTCAGTGGAGAGTTGCCTACATGAGTGTTCTTACAGGAACCACCTTTGCTTGATCCATCACTTGAGAGTCTCTTTAACTTAGGCACACTTCTTTAAGTATGCCACTAAGTTGATGCCACTCTCATTTTAGCTAACTCTTGTTTGGTCCGGCCGTCCTTGCTAGCGTATGTTTGGGTAGTCTTGTGTTCAAGTAGGAGAGTGTTGTGTGTTGTCATCTCACCGTCTATATTTGTCCTTTTCCGGTACCAGTCAGTGCCGCCAACATCTTACCACAATCAGCCTTTCTCGTTCATCCCACTTAGTTGGTATTGTCCTAGCAACCTCTCGGGACCATCATTCAGTGGTTCTCGATGGCAGGCATTCCTCCACAACCACCTTTGGATAACATGGATGGTCAAATGGCCAGGCTAGAGGAAATGATGGCCAACCTCACGGAGGTGGTACGCACACATATGGTCGCACCAAAGGAAGAGGTTCCGGATCAACGGAGTCGCCCTCAAACTCCTAGGTTTATTCCCCAACCTCCCTACCCAGCCGAGGATGAGTATGACTTCTATGCCAATGCTCCTGCCACTAGGGCAATTGAGGATCAAGAGAAAAAGGAATTGAAGGATCAGGTCAACCGTTTGGAGCATATTATCAGGAACATGAAAGGAGCAGAAGACCAAATTTTTGACACTGAGGGGCTATGCTTCTTTCCCTAGGCAATCTTGCTAGAAAGGTTCAAGTGGACATGTGACAAGTTCGATGGAACTGGGGATCCCCGTACCCACTTGAAGTCTTTCATTGGACAGTTGAGGATAAAGAGGTTCACAGATGAAATGTTGGGGCAAGCTTTTCAATTCTCTCTAACCGGTGCGGCTCACCATTGGCTTATGTCTTTAGACAAGGCATCCTCTCACACTTGGGAGGACATTATGAGAGCTTTCACCAAACAGTATGGCTATAATAGTGATGTGGAATTAACAAGAAGAGAATTGGAAATGACAAGGCAAATACTGAATGAAGGGTTCACCGAGTATTTGAGGCGTTTCTGTGACAAAGCATCCATGATGAGGGATCGACTAAGTGAGCGAGATCAGATTGCCATGATCATGAGGTCGGTGTGTGGTCCCTACAAGGATGTATTGTTTGGCCAGGCAATATTGACATTTGAGGGACTCAGAATGGCAGCCCAGCAGGTCGAAGATGCCCTCGCCCAAGAAGAGCTCCCCAAGTATAGCAAACTTGCTAAGGAGGCTAGTAGCAGCAGAAAACCTCCTGCCCAACAGAGGAATTCGGGGTCTAATGCCACGATGGTGATTCTTCCCACAACGCCGGCCTTGTCTACTCCGTCAACGCCATTTGTGATTGAGCAAGATGCGACCCCCGCTCCCCGTCGACCTCGAAGGCAGTTCACTGACTTGGGGACTTCTTTGAGTTTAGTTTTGAATCGTTTGCTTCAGGCCGGTCTTATAGTCAAGCCAGGGCCTAGGCCCTTACCTGAGAAAAAATCTGATTGGTTCAATCCAAACCTGTTTTGTAACTACCATTCTCAGCAAGGTCACGTAACAGATAGATGTTACAAGCTACAGGAGGCAATCCGATCTGCTTGATGCAAAGAAGTTTGAAATCCGGGTCAAATGACCTAATGTTGCCATAAATCCCCTTCCTCAGCATCGAACAGTTAACGCCTTGTAGGAAGATTTAGGAAATTTTGACCCGACTTCCCTTATCAGTTTTCTATCAGTGAAGAGTAGCCAGGCAGAGGCGACCAGCGTTGGAGATCTTAGCGGGTTTACTTTCCCCCTTCGGGCTGATGTTGTCCCTTCTAGTTTGAAGGAGCCTATAGAGTCAGAGTTGAAGGAAGATGAGATCAATGGCTTGTATGATGAATCTGATTTTGAGACTTACACACCAAACCTTGGTTTGGAACTAAATGCAGTCAAACAGGAAGCTAATGAGGATTATGATATCATTATCCCTAGGGAAGGGTTGCAGGCAAAGCAAAGGTTGGCGGAGTCTGACAACGAGGTAGAGTTCTACTTTCCGGGTGAGATAATGGCAGAAACTCGGAGTGGGAAGAACTACAAGGCAGCAGGACTCACAGAGCCACCACCAAGGCCAAAAGATCAGGGACTGAACAATAAGTTGATTGAACCGGAGAATCAAGTATTGAGGCAGTTGCAGAAAACCCAAGCAAATATATCTATTTGGGGCTTGCTCATGGCCTCTCCTACCCAGAGGGAAGCAGTGTTGAAATCTTTGGCAAGCATCCAAGTTCCAATTGGGACCAATTTGGCACAACTAGCGTGCCTAGTAGGAGCCGCGTACGTAGTGAACTCATTGATGTTTGCAAATGCCGATCTCCCTCTTGAAGGTTCGAACCATACAAGGGCTTTACACATAACCATTGATTGCAGAGGATGTTGAATTCCCCAAGTATTGGTAGACAATGGGTCGGCGTTGAATGTTTTCCCTCTCAGGACCTTTAAACATTTGGGATTCGATGAAGCCGAGATGAAGCCATCTAGTCAATGTGTTCGAGCTTATGACAACACCAGGAGGAGCGTGTTGGGAATTTTCACTATGGTGATAGTAGTTGGACCGGCAGAATTTGAGGCAGATTTCCAAGTTATCGATATTCCCGCGTCTTTCAATATGATTTTAGGCCTTCCATGGTTACACAAAGCCGGGCAGTTTCCTCTTCCCTTCACCAAAAGATAAAATTTTTGTTCAAAGGGCAAGTGATCATTGTCTTGGCAGATCCTGACTTGGTCAGCATGATGGCAGCCGTTGATGTGGGGGAAAGTAACAATGGTGAGACATCTGAAGTTCGTTTGGGAGGTTTTAAGTTGGGTAGTATCAATACAACTTTGGGGCCTAGTTCACCGGGAGAGAGATTTGCTTTGACAGAGTCTAACATCACCGACCCCGGAGTAACCAGCATGCTTCTTAAAATGAAGTATTTTCCAGGCATGGGCCTAGGGGTGCGACAACAGGGTGACCCAGATATTTTATCTCTGAATTTGAACACACAACGCTTTGGCCTTGGTTATGTTATGACAGAGGAGGACCAACAAAAGATAGCAGCCAAGAAGCAAAAATATGACAGAAATTTCAAGAGATATGAAGGGTTGAAATACAAGAATGAGGGGAAGAATTTGATCCATATGCTTAGCAACGGGGAAAGTTCTGAAGGAAAGGCAATAGAGGCAGGTTATCAGCAGAACAAGACTGTCAAGTATGGGCTAGTGAAGGTTTCAAAGTGGAACAAGATGGATCTGAGACCGTTAATATGACTCCCTATTTCAAAACTCTGAATGGTTATTTCGTCAAGGAAGGGCAGGATTTCTTCTATTGCGGATTCCCAGAACCATGGTTAGATGTGTTTTCAGGGGAGAGGCTACCAGGCTTTGAGATCTTCTTTGATTGCGCGATTGATTGGGCAGAGTTAGAACATTACTCACTGAAGCAGTTTGAACAGGTCCAATAGGGACACACAGAGGAAGACCTAGATGTTAGCGGTCTCTTCGATGAGGAGATCATGATGATTGGTGGGACCAATGAATCTGAGGCACCTTCACCCCACTTGTTGATTCATCATGCTGAGGGCGTCATTCCTAACTGGAGCTATTTGGATGAGTTTGTTAACCCTGAGGAGCTGAAATTTGTATCTGAAGAGTCGGCCATGTCTGGGCCTAAGTCCTTTAAGTTTGTAGGCAGTCCACTAGTTGTTTCTCCTTCTGTTTCTCTCCATGTCGGAGAAGTATTTCCACTTATGCAGTGTCAGTTCCAGTCGGAGCTAAGTCTGATGTAATTATCCTAGTTATTAATGAAATGAATTCTTTCGAGTATATTGCTTCAGCCTCTTCCCTATCCCCTCCATCTCCTGATGATGAATGATGCGATGACCCATCGCCTGAATTTCTTAAATCATTAAAAGCTTTAAAGGAAAAGAAGGCCAAACCTGTCTGTGAGGATTTCAGATTGATAAATTTGGGGTTAGAATATGATCCCCAGGAGGTTAGACTTGGCATGTCCCTTGATGAGCAAGAGACAACCCAATTAATCGAGCTCTTAAAAGAATTTGAGGAGGTGTTTGCTTGGTCATACGCCGACATGCCCGGTATTGATGCCAACATAGTTCAACATGATCTCCCTCTTTTCTCTGATGCAAAGCCATTCCAACAAAAGATTCGGCGCATACGTCCAGATTGGGCTCTGATGGTAAAGGAGGAGATTGCCAAGCAACTTAGTGTAGGGTTCATTGAGGTGACGAGGTATACTGAATGGTTGGCAAATGTCGTAGTTGTACCAAAGAAGGATGGTCGGATCAGGGTATGTGTGGATTATAGGGATATTAATAGGGCGAGCCCCAAAGATAATTTTCCCTTACCACACATCGATCTTTTAGTGGATAATACTGCGGGGCATGCGCTTCTATCATTCATGGATGGGTTTTCTGGTTACAATCAGATCCAAATGAATCCCGAAGATAAAGACAAGACGTCTTTCACTACGGATTGGGGCACTTATAGATACAGGGTGATGCCATTTTGGTTTGAAGAATGCAGGTGCTACCTACCAAAGGGCCGCCACCACTATCTTGCATGATTTGATACACAAAGAGGTGGAGGTGTACGTAGACGACATGATTGTCAAGTCGATTAATCGAGAAGGGCACTTTAAGGCTTTGAGGGTTTTCTTTGAGAGGATCAAGGAATTCAAACTGAGACTGAACCCACAAAAATGTGTATTTGGGGTGACAGGTGGTATGCTTTTGGGGTTCATGGTAAGTGAGAGAGGCATTGAGATTGACCCATCCAAAATCAAAGCAATAACAGAAATGTCACCTCCTCAAACAGAGAAGGAAATTCGAGGGTTTTTAGGAAGGATCCAATACATTTGTTGGTTCATTTCTCAACTAATAGCTATATGTGAACCGATCTTCAAATTACTGAAAAAGGATCAACCTAAGGGGTGGAATCCTCAATGCCAATTGGCTTTTGATCGCATCAAGAGCTACCTGGTAAACCCACCAATCCTCATTCCCCCTACTCCCAGAAGGCCATTGTTGTTGTATCTCTCTGTATTAGAACTTCCATGGGATCGATGGTGGCTCAGCATGGTCCAGATGGGCATACAGAGCAAGCAATTTATTACCTTAGTAAGAAGTTCACAGACTGTGAGACAAGGTACAACCCTGGAGAAGACTTGTGTAGCTCTGGTTTGGGCAACAAGGAGGTTGAGACATTACATGTTGACCTATTCAGTCTTTTTGGTGTCCAGAATGGATCCCATCAAGCATCTTTTTGAGAAACCCGCGTTGACGGGCAGATTAGCACGTTGGTTATTGCTCTTAGCGGAGTTCGACATTGTGTATATTACCCAGAAGTCCATCAAGGGTAGTGTCGTTGCTGAACATCTATCCGCACATCCAGTTGTTGATATGAGGCCTTTGAATGACATATTTACAGATGAAGATGTAGTTTCTATTGAGGTTGAAAATGAGGTTGGCAGTTGGCAAATGTTCTTTGATGGAGCCGCCAATCACAAAGGTTGCGGAGCCGGAGTTCTACTTATAACTCTTGAAGGGTTGAACATGCCCATGGCATATAGGTTGGACTTCGAGTGCACCAACAACATGGCCGAGTATGAAGCTTGCCTCATGGGATTGAAAGCAACCGTCTCTATTGGGGTCAAAAGATTGGAAGTATACTGAGATTCGTCGATTATCATATGCCAAGTCCAAGGCAAGTGGAAAACAAAGGAGGAAAAGTTAAAACCATACCAAGGGTGTGTAGAGTCTCTAATGAAGCAGTTCACAGAAATTAGTTTTGACTATTTCCAGAGGGACAATAACAGGTTTGCCGATGCTTTGGCTACTCTCGCATCGATGGTTGATTTTGGTCCGGGTGAGCAAATATAACCATTCATTATAGATCGGAGAGATCATCCTTCGCATCAAGGCTTCGTCAATGCCCTGAAAGTAGATGGTAGGCCTTGGTTTGCCCATATTGTGGATCTTGTAAGAGAGGGGACGTACCCTGCGGATGCTACCCAAGGAGATAAAAGGTTCCTGAGGCGTTATGCCACCCAATTCATATTACACGAAGATATTTTATACAAGCGATCTTTTAGTGGTGTACAACTGGTGTGCGTGGATGAAGATCAAGCACAGACAATCTTGGAGGAAGTACATCAGGGAATCTGTGGCCCTCACATGAATGCCCGTATGTTGGCCAAGAAAATTCTCCGCTTAGGGTATTTTTGGAATACACTAGAAGCCGATTGCACAGAATTTGTGAAGAAGTGCCATAAATGTCAGATTTTTGCCAACCTCATCCATGTGCCCCCAACAGAATTGCACACGCTGAGTTCTCCGTGGCCTTTTTCCACTTGGGGTATCGATGTGATCGGGAAAATTAACCCCAAAGCTTCGAACGGGCATGAGTTTGTATTGGTAGCTATTGATTACTTCACCAAATGGGTAGAGGCTCAGTCATACGCAAAACTCACAACGGCAAAGGTAGCCAAATTTTTGCAAGAACATATCATTTGCCGACATGGGATGCCCCATGAGGTGATTTCTGACCAAGGTCAACATTTTAGGGGCAAGGCACAGGAGTTGTGTGACCAATTCAGGATTGTAAGGCACAGGTCTTCTCCTTATCGCCCTCAAACCAATGGAGCGGTTGAAGCGACAAACAAAAACCTGAAGGTCATACCCCAGAAGATGGCTGATTTGAACAATGATTGGGCTAACAAATTACCTTATGCCTTATGGGCTTATCGGACTTCTATTAGAACTCCAACTGGGGCAACTCCGTACTCTTTAGTATACGGGATGGAAGCAGTCCTCCCGGTTGAGCTAGAGGTCCCCTCTCTTAGAATTCTCATGGAGAGTCAGATTCTAGAAGCGGATTGGCTCAAGTCAAGGTACGAGGAGTTGAACCTCATTGATGAAAAAAGGATGAAGGCGATGGACAACATGAAGAAGTATCAACTGCGAGTTGCAAGGGCTTTCAACAAAAAAGTCCACCCGCGTTCTTTGGAAGTTGGAGATTTGGTTTTAAAGGAGCAGAGAGCACCCATTTATGATCCAAGGGGCAAGTTTAGGCCAAACTGGAGTGGCCCTTTTGCAGTGAAGGAAATCCTCCCGGGGAAGGCAATACGCCTTGTAGATCTTGATGGTCAAGAACTGCAGTACCTAACCAACTTAGATCAGCTGAAAAAGTATTATGTTTAGCCTCCGCATTCAAAAAAAAAAAAAAAGGAATGCAATGAAGGAAAATTGCCTTTGAGGCATGAACTACACTCGACCTGATTCCTAAATTTTTAGGATACGTAGGCAGGTTGAAAGTCAAAATCGAGCTCGGTCATTTTCCACCACACCTCATAGTGGGTTAGACCTAATTTTCCATTTTTAGCTATCCCTTTCCCCTTTCAGACAAATGGTTTCTCGCTACTCTTATCATCAGGAGGTGATCGAGTCCGACTATGAACTCTTCCCACCGTCTCTCAAATTCGGTGGATTCCAAAGAGTTTTCATCTTTAGTCCTTTTTTCAAAATGACTATTTTGATTGATCTGGTTTCTCTCGTGAACTCGTCATCCTTGCAAATAATTGTCTTGATCTGGCTCGAAGACTCCATCTACCGTTCTCCTATTCGACGGTTCCCAAGAGTTTTCAATAGCCCCTCTTTCATCTTAACTTTTTTTAGTCAGTGTGATCCTCTCGTGAGGTCGCTATCCAAAGTAGTATCCGTACTCTACCCGTGGCAGAACCATCGGGTTAGTTTCCTTTGGTATGTGTGTCTTAACATTTGTTTTAGTTTAGGGTTTGGGCCCAGACATGATCGCGGTCATCTGAGAGACCAATCTTACATTTTCCAAATTGGCTCAAAGGGTTCTTAGCTTTTGCAAATGACAAAAAAAAAAAAAAAAAAATATCAGTTTACTTTGGTGGATATGTCATATGATATTTTCCTATAAATTGGTCCTTTCCTTAACTGACATTTTATCATGGATGTTGCTCCCATTATTATCATGGATGTTGCTTTTCGCTGATTGATGGTAGCAATGAGGGACGACAACCCTGAAGTCCTTGAAGAGGTGCACCTTCAGGCACTCTTTCAGCTCCAGCGCATCAGTCCATGTCGTGCTTTGATACATAAGGCATCTCGTTTCTGGATCCGAGAACTTCATGTTTTTCAATTCGGAACTATGGAAATTTGCCCTACTCTGGAAGAATTTCGAGCTTGTCTTGTTTACAATCATCGGGGAGATGCTTTTCGCCCAACACTGCAACCCGTTAGCTCGATTGGAATTCGAGAATTTTTCGGTTGGAGTGCTAAGGAGGCAAGGCGATTCATGGTAAGTGATCGAATCAACCTGTATGCTGTTATCCAGGAGTTTGCCCCACTTCGATCAAATACTGAAAGCTTTAGGGTGCATCGAAGGAATGCTTTCCTTTTCTGCATGATTGCTCATTATCTGTTGCATTCCCCCAAGTGTGGAGGCTTACCCGTTATCATCAACGTCATTCGGCAGTTGAGACAAGGTTGCGATATTATCCCTACTGTTTTGGCGGAAACTTTGAGAGGACTTGATATTGTGACAGGTCGGCGAAATTTTCACACTAGTGACTTTAATGGGTGCTTCGCCCTCCTCCAGGTATGGTTAGTCGAGCGCCTTCAATTGGTCCAACCCTTGGTTACAGCTCATTTGGAACTGTTCCAATATTTCAAGCGAATTCAGACCTTTAACTACCATGATGCAACAAATTGGCCTAAGCGACTGGGAGCCCTCACGGAGCGAAGCATCAGGTGGGAAGTCCACTGGTGGTCAGTTCGGAACCCTGTTTTACACACTTCTGGTTGTGACTATGTCAGGTTGTTAGGCATATCCCATACCTCCTTCTACATACCGGTTCGCTTCATGCGTCAATTCGGTTTACCTCAGGGTGCTCTAGGGGATGTGGGTACCACGCCTATCACGGAGGCTTTAACAGAAGGTTTGGTGAATTCCATTACAGCCTCGTCGAACCATGTGGCTCGCCTAGGTTAAGGTTGTTAAATTGAAGATCTTTTGGTCTAGGTAGCGCTTACTGAGGAGTCGTTCCCCACCTTTCTGCTTTTCAAAACTTGTAGTAGCCATGGCGCCATTTTTTCCTTTCAATGAAAAGACTTTGTCATTTATGATGATCAATCTACTAGCGACATTCTCCTTCATGAACATATGGGCTTTGTGTGTTTTTACTAACCACTAACCTTCGTATGATGGTGCTCTTTCCAAGCCCCTTGGCTTTCGGATCTAGACCTCTCGTGGATTCGGCATGTGATGGCATCTCAAACACCATTGCGATCTCTTAAATTCAATGCAGTTGTTTGTTGCTAACTTTGCTAAGCTTCATGTCCTTATTCAGGTATTTGAGATCCAGAATCTCCTAAGTTTTCCTTTGCTAATTCCAATGTAGGTGCACAACCAAACACATCGTCGGCACCAATTTCGTGAGAATCCTCAGGATCACAACCGAGCACCGTCGTTGATCCCAGTTGAGCACCTCTGTGCGAGGACGATCATCCCCTGCAGAGAATCCCAAGGTTCATAGTCTTGCACGACTGCCAATACGAACTATCCGCACCAACTTTTTGAGAATCCTTAGGATCACAACCGAGCACCGTTGTTGATCATAGCTGAGCACCGCTGTGCGAGGATGATCATCCCCTGCAGAGAATCCCAAGGTTCATAGTCTTACACGACTGCCAATACGGACTATCTGCACCAACTTTTTGAGAATCCTTAGGATCACAACCGAGCACCGTTGTTGATCCCAGCTGAGCACCGCTGTGCGAGGACGATCATCCCCTGCAGAGAATCCCAAGGTTTATAGTCTTGCACGACTGCCAATACGGACTATCCGCACCAACTTTTTGAGAATCCTTAGGATCACAACCGAGCACCGTTGTTGATCCCAGCTGAGCACTGCTTTGCAAGGGCGATCGTCCCCTGCAGAGAATCCCAAGGTTCATAGTCTCGAACGACTGCCAATACGGACTATCCGCACCAACTTTTGAGAATCCTTAGGATCACAACCGAGCACCGTTGTTGATCCCAGTTGAGCACTGCTGTGCGAGGACAATCACCCCTGCAGAGAATCCCAAAGTTGACAGCCACGCGGCTGGAAACTCAAACTTTCGATGTCACGCAGTGTGGGCATTACCTCTATATTGACCAACCGCGGCAGGTTTTCAATCCTAGTAACATCCACACGCTACCTGATTTCGCATGTATTATCGATCGACATTTCCTACCTTTGGTCTTATCGCTCGTTTTACATTTGCATTTGCACCTCCGCCATCCTTGAGCTGGATGTCGGCAGTACATTGCTCTTGGTGACAAAATGGTGTGTTCTTTTCTTTGCCTTTCGACCGTTACACAGGTCTCGGTCAAAGAGGGGCAATCTGTAGACACCGAATTTTGTCACCCCCGGCAATGATGACAATATGAAGGATTACATGTTGGATATTTTAGACTTGGAGAATTTTCAAACTTAGAGTAGAAAATGACCATATTTTGCTATAAACTTTCAAGAGAAAATGTTTTCCAAAAATTAGAATTTGATGTTGTGGATTATTATTGCTTCTCCCCTCAACCCCAAAGCCCCTGCACCCAGACACATTTGGGAGGGGGTGAATGACTAGCCTACCTCCATGAAATAAAAAATAATACATATGTTGATGCTTTTTCGTGCATGCACTAGAACCGCATTCCCCCACAATAAACATTTCCTCTATTCATCATATTAATAGGTGGATTATTGACATACTCCTTTTTATTTCTATTGATGTTACATCTAATGCTTTTTCATACAAGTATTGTACTTTGCCCAGATTTTCTCTTTAACTACCTTAATTTAATTATTCTATTTTCATATGCGTAATAATTGTTAATCCTCTCATAAAATAATTAGGTTGGACCTATGATATTTTTTATTAAGGCCATTTCATTTTAATAGATTCGGACTATATAACGACTAGAAAAAAAGTTTGAAGTTGAAGTTATAGACCTCCTTGAGGGTTTCAAATGGCCTTAAATTTGAACTTTTAAAAATATAGAGTGATTCAAAAGACCATAAAGCAATTTTGTTAGACTCAACCAACTGCCCTTGTGTTATACCTCCTTCATTATTGGATTGTGTTAGGGGTTCGAATCCGAAGACAACCTTAATGAAGGAGAACACAAGAGGTCGAATAGGGAGTTTAAGGAGGAGGGAATGAAGAAGTTGTTGCTTGTGGTTTTGAGTTGTGCAAACTCATATTGCAAGGAGAGGCTTTCCATGAGTAGAGTATACTTAATAGTGAGGCATAACTTTCACTTGTTTCTAAGACGAAACTAAGTCCTACTTTGTTATGGAGTTTGCCATTGAGCCTCAAAGATATCATTTATGAATCTAAATAGATCAATGTACCTAGCCCCTTTGAATGAGATCATAATTAACTCACATTCCTAGCGTAAGTAAGCTAGTGTAGATGCAATACCTAATGCAATGTTGTATCTTTAGACCAATTTACTAAGGCATAACTCATCAAGTCTTTATACATGACTTCTTCAAGGCCCCTATTAGGCATTTGCTTATAGACTAGCAATAACTCACTCTTCTCATACACCAATGCTGAAGCTAAACTATATTCTTATGCCTCAAACAAACTATTATGGAGAGTTCAGTATGATATTTGGTAAGACATTTATGCTAATGTTTTGACCTTTTAACTGCAAAGATAGTTCTTAAACCGAGAAAAAAAAAAGCTTTGTATCCATGGCTAAGGATTCAGCTAGAACTAAATCCATTTGTGGTAGATTTTATCTTTGTAACCCTTTGTAGTAAATCTTGATATTTGTCATCTTATCTTTTTAACTCAACATTTTGTAGTCTGTCGGTCCGTTGGATATCCGCACTGAGTTCCTAAACTTATTTCTATTATTTATAAAGAAAAATAGTTTATGTGGAGTAGTGTTGCCCCTGCACCCAAACACATTTGGGAGGGGAGAATAACTAGCCTGCCTCCATGAAATGGAAAATAATACATATGTTGATTCTTCCTCGTGCATACACAAGAATTGCATTCCCCCACAACAAACATTTTCTCTATTCATAATATCAATATGTGTATTATTGACTTAATCCTCTCTCCTATTTCTACTGATGTTATTTCTAATGCCTTTTCATACGAGAACAATATTTTGCCCAATTTTTCACCTCAACTACCCTACTTGAATTATACTATTTTGATATCTCTGTTATTTCACAATTAATAACTTTATTTTCTAGTGAGCTCAAAATTAATCTAATTGCATGTTACAGCTACCTTAGTTATTCTACTTATTGAACGTAACTTCTATCTAAAAATTTACAGTTAATCTTGAATATGATAGGTTCCCTTGAATATAGTGGCACATATGTAATGAATTTTTGTTTCCATATTAGTTAAAGCTTATGTTGGCAACCGCAACTTTTTAGTTTAGCCCAGAACTAACCCCACAATGCAACATGATAATAGAGAAACTTAGCTTAAAGATTTACATGCTATGGTATTTTTTTTTTTTTTTTTGTTATTGTTGCCAACTTTTTAGTATTTTGAGATTTGTTGCTTTTAACAAATCCTAAATTTCTTTCGGGTGAACATCTTCTAATTGAGTTTGTAAAACAAAGAAATAATGAGTCCCAATCATTTGGAAAACTCCTTTTGGCTTGAAGAATGTAAGTTTTAACTAACATGAAAAATATATGTGCAAATTTTTAACAAACATGGAAAACATATGTGCCACTACACTCGGGGAAAGTTATTATATTCAAGATTAACTGCAAATTCATATATGAAAGTTAGTTCAGAAAGTAGGATAATTAAGTTACGTGTAACATGCAATTAGATTAATTTTGAACTCATGAGAAAATCTAGTCATTAATTGTCAAAACAACAGAGACTCAAAAAACTAGTACTATGATAAGAACTACCACAATCCATTATCACTTTCTTCCAATAAGAAAGCAGTGGATCATACTTAGGTTGATTATGATCTCATTCAAAGAGCTAGGTGTCTTGCTCTCTTCAAACTTATAAATGATGTCTTCAAGCTTTATGTTAAGCTGCATGAGAAAGTAAGACTTGGTTTCATCATAGGAATAAGTTAAAGCTATGCCTCACCATTAAGGATACTCTCCTCATGGAAAAAGGATTCGAATCACCATCCCCTTGAGGTATGGAACCATCTCTTACACAACAAGTATTCTACCAATTTAGTTAAAGACTCATATTTAAATTATAAAATCTGTGATCAAAGAAAGAAGAAGTCAAGTCTGGGCTCATAAGGAAATGATCATACGAATAACATTTCATCATTTAACAATATATAATGAAAAGTATTCATAGTCTTATCTATTTCTTTCGAAGTTGAAAAGCATACAAACCCAAGTCCATTATTATTTCCTTTGCCATCACACATTAGCTTTAGCAGAAGTGACTGTTTCAGAAAGCATCATTAGAAATTGATATGGTCATAATGTCAGACTTATCATCATAAAGATGGATTACTCGTCTCTTCCTTTTGAAGAAAGAAAATAAATGATTTGTACAGCTTCTTGTCTAGAAATAACATTGTCCTTGCTCAGTAACCCAAAAGTTAATGTGAGTATCTCTACATTGTGAGCCTCCTATGATTTTCCAAGAAATCATTGTATCATGTTTCAGATGACAAAAATGAAAGGCAGGGGGGGGGGGCTTAGGGAAGAAAAGGTGTCTGGTTTGTACTCTACTCAATTTTTGCTAGCAAATTTCCATTGGTAAGTGCATTTATAATTGTAAGTTAATATATATGTGGAAATTACTGAAAACATGTATAATCTCTCTAGAAAATCATGAGAACTAACTAGTTGCCATTGTTTGAAAGTCTTGAGTACCGACACCTATCACTATATTACATTCAAATATCCTACCACTCATTGTAGAGGGAAAAAAATGAACAAACAGAAAACCACGAATCACACTTAATTAAAATAGAGTAAATGGCCACTAAATATAATCTAACAAAAGACAAAGGATAGTGAGAGAATCCTATAAATTAGGTCACGCTTTCTGAATTAATTATAAATAAAAAATTAATTGCTTCAAAATTATAACACATACTAAATGTCTAGTGATTGTGGAGTTATTGACTATTATCACAACCTAGATAGATGAGGGGAGAGAAAGAAAGTGTGAGAGGAGGAGGAGATCACTGAGTCAAATATATTGTAGTATACATGTTGTGGTACTGTTACTGGAAAAATTGTGGGGGAGGTGTTCCAATCATATTAGTAACTGTATGGCACATTGCATTAACCATCTATAGCAATATACATGAAAATCATTTCAGCAAGAGAAACTATAGTAAAATAAAAGTAAGCACATCTAATCTTAAATAATTAATTTCCTTAATAGGGAGCAGTAAGATGAACAACTGTTCCATATATTTTTTTCAAACGTTTGCCCTAATTCTTAATGTAGGATAGTCCAACTTGATAACAGGGAAGGACTTTCCGTAGTACTATTGAATAAAAACATAAAAGATATTTATAAAGAATCAATAAACAAAGATATCATATCAGATTGCCTTTTTCAAAAACAATTCCAAGAATTCAAATTGCACACTTTTAACATACTCCAATAGAATTTCTCCCCAACTCTGTGCTGTAGTTTCTCTTGCTCAAGAAACTCCATCCTATCAAGCAAAGAATTCCTAGAGAGAGAGAGAGAGGTCTTTCGGAAGAATCGAATTGGTTATTTTAGTTCTCCAACAAACATAACCATTCAAGACAACTCATAAAGGCATCCATTGGAGTAATTAAGTTTGTGAATTTTAGAAGATTATAATATAGCCAAAGTGATTAGATTTAACTCTTCTTTTTTTTTTTTTTTGAAAAAAAAA